>NW_026600353.1:159519-359094 GCF_029448725.1 Salvelinus fontinalis | reverse complement strand
CAATGCATTGCGCAATGGTCGGTAGCCATTTCTGTTTTGGCACTCGCCTTCCCTCTTACACATACAGAAGCCTGAGGGGTATAATACAAACCAGAATCAATGAGTTAGCCAGCTAACTTGCCTAAATATTCAGAAATAACTTTAAAAACAAAAAGATATGATAGACATTGTCATGGTCTAATTAACTCAACAACCAAAAACATATCTAAGTTCACATTTCTTAATGAACCAGATATTCAATAGCTATTTCGGGTTGTTTATCAAAGTTAGCTGACTAACTCATTGCTTTGTAGTTTACCCCTCTGAACCAAAGAGGTTGTTAGCCTGAAATTACCTGAGTCCCTGCCATCCTCTCGCTCTTCCTCCTCCCCCTCATCGATTTCTCTCTCCTCCTCCTCCTCTTTGACAATCACATTGAGTTCCACTGTTTGATTGCAGTCACCCAGCTTCACTGACAGCATCTCTGGAGCCCGCTGTGAGCTTCTCTGGGCCGGAACACCACAACCAGAACCTGGTTCAGACATGGTAGGCTGGATAGATCTAAAAGAGGAGACCGAAAGAGTTGAGTGTGAGACTTTCAAACCTAGATTGTGTTACATTTTGGTATTTTCCAGAGCTATATCTAAGCTAGCTAACCACACATCCCGTCCAGCAGGAACACTTTTTCCATAAAAAAAAAAAGATCTGACAGCATCAGACAAGCTAAATTAATGAAGTTGATTTGATTAAAACATAGTATATGTCTACAGTGGGGAGAACAAGTATTTGATACACTACCGATTTTGAAGGTTTTCCTACTTACAAAGCATGTAGAGGTCTGTAATTTTTATCATAGGTACACTTCAACTGTGAGAGACGGAATCTAAAACAAAAATCCAGAAAATCACATTGTATGATTTAAGTAATTAATTTGTATTTTATTTGAATAATTTTGCAATAAAATGCAAATGAATTACTTAAAAATAACACAATACATTAAGCATACCAGAGAGTCCTGTAACGTGATTCTTTTTTTTGTCAAGCCTTTATTACAGCAAAGAAAACAGTCACATTCATTTGTGAATGCAATTACCCGAAAATGGAACAGTTTATTTATTGTTTAAGCTAATTATTCAAGGCTTGCTTTATTTTATTTTAACTAAAATGCTTGATTGCATTTCAAATCATGAATGACTTGTATGCTGTGTGATGACAAGAACGAACAAATCATTGATTGACATAGTAGCTTATATAAGCACCGGTACACTACTACCAAGTAGGCGCTATTTTTCAGATGTGGCCCTACCGGAGTAGCACAGTATTGTTGAAACGCACATCCATGAGCTACTTGCTATGGGCGTCACTGCTATTAGCTTCACGACTGACATTTGGACCAGCGATGTCAGCCCCATGAACATGCGGAGTCTGACAGCTCAGTGGGTCGATGAGGATTTCCTACTAAGGAAAGCCGTATTGCTCAAGAATGTGTTGGTTCTCATACCGCTGCTGCCATTTCAAAATGGCATTAGAGAACATGTTTGAAACTTGGAAGCATGAACACTCCTAGCTCCATTCGAACAACTGACTCGAGAAACAAGCTCATCAACTGCGTCTGCAGATACCCTCATGGCCTGCTCAATAAAACCCCACAGTCTGTGTCGGCAGTTAACTTGGAAAAGTACGAGTCTGTGAACAAGCAATTTGGTGGTATTCTCTCTGAGCCTCTTTACGGCGTCGCCACCATGCTCGATGCTAGCTACAAGGACCGCTACTACTTCGATGCAGACAAGAAACAGGGTTTACGTGAAATGTTTGACACAGCTGGACAAGCTGGAAATGGACCCCGTGACAGTGCGCACCGAGGAAGAGAAGCCACGGACAAAACAGAGCTGAAACTTCACTGCTTGACATATATGATGAAATCCAGGTTGAGACGGAACAACGAAAACAGCACAAGTGAAAGAAATAGGTTTTGATTATGTTTTATGGGTAATGGGGAAATACGTAAATGCCCCAAAAAATAACTTCTTGCTCAGTGTGTGCATTTCAACTATTTACTAGAATGCTTAAATGGACACTTTTATAAAAATATCGGTATCGTTTTTTAAAGGCAAGGAAAATATCGGATATTGGCCAAAAATGTCATATCGGTGCATCCCTAATCAAAAACATAGAAAAGTCCCCATGGCAGCCTAAAAAAGTAGCTGAATTTGTCGCTAGACTAAAATCAATAAAGATAGCAAGGGGTCTACAAACTAAATGCAGAAACAAAGTCCCTAACTTGCCAACAGCTTCTGCATCACGCAGAACATCATTGATAGACCCAACTTTTCTGAATAACAAGAAACTATATTGGACCTTCCTTAGAACATCTTGGTTCTGTTAACTGATTGACTGGGTCAGCGGCGAGACCATGCTCTTGATCAATCAACCATCCCTTAAGCTTACCATATGCTTCCCAGTAGAAACACTTGAGAAATACTGCTCCAAACATCTTAGATGTAACATTGCACGACTAATACTTCTTCAGTAAAAACTCAAAGAACATATTTCTTGATTTATTTTAGATTGATTTGGACTATTTTGAGGAAGTGTTACTGTACACATGGAGTAATACCAAACATTAGAAACACCGTCATAATATTGAGTTGCACCCTCAGAACAGCCTCAATTCATCAGAGCATGGACTCTACAAGATGTCAAAAGCGTTCCACAGGGATGCTGGTCCATAAACATCTCTCCGGGAAGAAGAAGTGTTTCATGATTAACAACTCATGGTGTAATTGTAACATAGAGGAACTCAAGTCCTTTTGTTCACCTGACCTAGAATTCCACACAATCAAACGCTGACCAAATTATCTCCCAAGAGAATTCTCATTGGTTATTATCACAGCCGTGTACATCCCCCCTCAAGCCAATACCATGACAGCCCTCAAGGAACTTCACTAGACTTCATGCAAACTGGAAACCATATATCCCGAGGCAGCATTTATTGTAACTGGGGATTTTAACAAAGCAAATTTGAGATCAAGGCTACCTAAATTCTAACAGCACTTGCGCTGGCAAAACACTGGATCACTGCTCCTTTAACTTCCGCGATGCATACAAGGCCCTCCCCCGCCCTCCTTTCGCCAAATCTGACCACAACTCCAATTTTTCTCCTCCATTCCTATAGGCAGAAACTCAAACAGGATGTACCCGTGATAAGGACTATTCAATGCTAGTCTGACCAATCGGATTCCACTCTTCAAGATTGTTTTGTTGGATTTCTGATTTATCTAGAGTTATGCACAAAATGTATTTATTCATAATATAATAAAATGTACCATTCAAAGGAGTTATATCAACATCCATTTATGGAAAATGATCCGACGAGTTTAATGAAGTACAATATTATTTTATCTTGCGAAATATGCACATTTTTGGATTACATTGTTGGAAACTGATAATTGACTTATAAAATGTTACAAATAAACATACTAAAACATGTTTAAGGAAATGTTAGCAGACTTAGAATTTTGTTTAGCAATATCAAAAAAGTTAACGGTTAATAGGCTTAGTAGCACAAATAATATTATAGCATTGACAATATTGTTAACAGCATTAAGAGTAATGGTTACGAGATAGCTATGGAAACAGTAATACAAATAAAACATTTATGCTACTGTTAATATAATTATTATTATTATATAGGCCGCTAAGGTCATAAAAAATATTGAATGTAACAAACAAAAAACTCCAAATAGTAATATTAGAATAAACGTTAGAAAACATTAAAAACCCATTGTTATTTAGCCCATTCGTATTGCAGAATGTTCGTTATGTTTGACATTGGACATGCATATTGAACTGTACGTTGTGTCACAGTAAGGGGGGGTCCATTCTACTCAGGAGCACCTTTAGTTTTTAAATCCACAGAGGTAACACCCCTTTTGTGGGCCTTAAAGAGTGGCCAATCAGCATAAATCCAAGAGGTTTTTTCTCCATATTAGACACAAACTTTTGGGTCAAACTCTTCCGTTTTGTATGCTATGGACTTTGGTTTGTTGGCTGGACCCTGGTTTTATGGACACACAATCTATGTACGGTACAATATTTATGTCCAATATGAAACAAGTGGATTTAAATTGATTGGCGTCTCTTTAATATTAACTCTAAGAATAAAATTGCTATAGTTAATTTTTACACGTTTTTTGAGATGCAAAGTCAAATTGAAAACAGTATTGGTATTGTTGAATTTGATTTTCATAATATCAAGCTAGGACTGGTGGTTTGATTAGCTAAAGTAGCAAGTCCGTTTGGTTACCACAGCAACTACTGTAGCTATTTAGTAAACTTGCTAGCTACTTCCGTGGATGTTGAACACATTTCTACCGGACAATTGTGTTAAATTATAGCCATGGTATAAAAGAGAATCAACTATAGCCATGGTATTAAAGAGATAATCAACTATAGCCATGGTATAAAAGAGATAATCAACTATAGCCATGGTATAAAAGAGATAATCAACTATAGCCATGGTATAAAAGAGATAATCAACTATAGCCATGGTATTAAAGAGATAATCAACTCGGGGCTCTATGCGTTCTCTGGAATATAGGTCAGTTTTATCAGTTCAACACCTTCCACGTCATTCATTATTTTACTTAGAAAACAACCCTCGTTGATCATCCCTTAAGTACACCACGGGTATGATAAGACCAATATGTTTACTGGTCTAATTACTTTGGTAACAAGTTTATAATAGCATAAGGCACCTCGGGAGTTTGTAGTGTTTTTTAAAAATTACCTTTATTTAACTAGGCAAATCAGTTAAGAACAAATTCTTATTTACAATGACGGCCAACAACGGACGACGCTGGGATACAGCTGGATTCGAACCAGGGTGTCTGTAGTGACGCGTCTCGCAGTGAGATGCAGTGCCTTAGACTACTTCGCCACTCTGGAGCCCATGGCCAATATACCGCGGCTAAGGGCTTGTGTCCAGGTAGTTGTGCACAACTTCAGGAGTTTGAGTCGACTCTGACTCCCTGTGGTTGGAGTCTTAGGAGTCGACTCTGACTCCCTGTGGTTGGAGTCTTAGGAGTCGACTCTGACTCCCTGTGGTTGGAGTCTTAGGAGTCGACTCTGACTCCCTGTGGTTGGAGTCTTAGGAGTCGACTCTGACTCCCTGTGGTTGGAGTCTTAGGAGTCGACTCTCGCCCGACTCCCAAAACAAGCTGAAATGGATACGCACACACCACCTCATTATTGCAGTCCTACATGGAAGACTACATTTGCGTTCTAGCGGACTGACATGAGCACGATACTGCCCATTTGCTCATCACTGCAGCCTATAAAAAAGGCCTAGGTGATGTGTAGGACTAGAATATTTCAGGGATATATCTGCGGTGCGCAGCCTAGACGGATCCCATGGGATGAATTTAATCCCAGGCCCCGTCGCTGCAGGAGGCCTTTAGGTACGCCGTCATTGCAAATAAGAATTTGTTGTTAACTGACTTGCTTAGTTAAATAAAGCACTCTACGCTGATAACACTATGTTCCTATGTTACAGCTCTATTCTGACAGGTATTACTAGAGATGAGGGTCCTCTAATTAGTATCTCAGCATGTGGTTATTCCAGAGGACTATTATTTTACATGTTACACCTCTATTCTGACAGGTATTACTAGAGATGAGGGTTCTCTAATTAGTATCCCAGCATGTGGTTATTCCAGAGGACTATTAATTTCCATGTTACACCTCTATTCTGACATGTATTACTAGAGATGAGGGTTCTCTAATTAGTATCTCAGCACGTGTGTTACTCAAGAGGACTATTCACAGAGGATTAGTTTTTCCGAACTGCCCCCTGTAATTCTAATATATTTTTTTTTTTACATTGGAGTTATGACGGAAGCCCGGCGGTTTTTATTGTAGGCGTGAAGATATTTTAACGTCACGTCTAGACGATAACAGGCTACACTGATAACTCGTGCTTGTCTGCCAAATGTATAGGTCTTCCTCATAATATTTAAAATCGATGAAATGTGATCCTATTCATTATTGTAGCGATCCATGGTAGATGTCCTTCCTAATAACAACGCCCCCAATCTGGCTGACTTGAGTTGCTGAACCGTATTTGCACTTGATTGTGTTTATGGATGACAAGTGAACTTGCTATTTTCAAAAGCTTTAGCGGTGGGGCGCTGCTTTGAGATCTATTGCCTAGGACAGGGCTCTCCAACCCTGTTCGTGTCGAGCTACCCTCCTGTAGGTTTTTCGCTCCAACCCTAATCTAGCGCATGTGATTCAATAATTAGCTGCTTTTTAAGCTGGATCAGGATAGTTACAAATTGGGGTTGGAGCAAAAAACCTACAGAAAGGTAGCTTTCCCGGAACAGGATTGAGAGCCCTAACCTAGGACATCAACAGCCAGCCATGGTTTCATTAAATAAGCTATAGGCAATACTTCTTTATTGCATATTTAGGGCTAATTAAACTGATGCATTTCTCAATGTTCAGCTTCAATACACTGACACCATGAAGAATAGCTTAACCCTAGTCATTGACAGCCTAATATATACTTTTGGTGAATTTACGATGCATTGCTAGACAAGACAAATAACCAAGATACATAGCCCATGCAAACGGTTCTGTCGGCCCCGATCCTCTTTCTAACTCACTGGCTCCTCTTTCTCTTCACTATGAAAAACGCTAGAGTGTGTTTGGTCTTCGGTCTGCTGCGTGTATAAGAGCTCAGTCTACTCGTCGATAGCCCCTGCTTTAGTGAACAAAGAAAATGCAAACACAGTACTGCACGTGTGACCGATGTGAAATGGCTAGCTAGTTAGCGGTGGTGCGCGCTAATATCGTTTCATTCGGTGACGTCACTCGCTCTGAGACCTTGAAGTAGTTGTTCCCCTTGCTTTGCAAGGGCCGCGGCTTTTGTGGAGCGATGGTTAACGATGCTTCGAGGGGGCTGTCGTCGATGTGTGCAGAGGGTCCCTGGTTCGAGCCCGGTCGGGGCGAGGAGAGGGACAGAAGCTAAACTGTTACACACGGTCGGAACTAGAAGCACAAGCATTTCACTACACTCGCATTAACATCTGCTAACCATGTGTATGTGACCAATAAAACTTGATTTGCGATAGCCTACATCTTTTGGATTACCATGCATGGTTCTGGCTGTGCCCCCCCCCCCCCCCTCCCTCTTTGCCACACCACACCTCCTCTGGCCTTACTGCATACGTACACAACGACTCTTATACTGAAGGATTCCAAAAAATCCGTGACCCGGAAGTATTTAGTTATTCTTCAAATCGGTCACATACACATATTTAGTGGATGTTATTTTGGGTGTAGCGAAACGCTTGTGTGCCTACTTCACAGCGCCATTATTTTGATAGAAACACGAAAGTTGTTACAAGTAGACATTCCTTCTTAAATTTGCTTGAAAACGTTATGGAAAAGGGTTAGGGATTCACTGTTTTCATAACCGGTAGTCAGATTAGCAACGGTTAGTCCAGCCAATGTTGCTACCTAAAGTAGCTAAATAGATTAACGTTACTGTAGTTATAAAAACATATTTCGTTAAACCATCTGTGGCTAAACAATGAGCTGGTGGTTAGCTAGTTAGCCAATTCATCGCCACAGTCAGTTTACTCACAATGAGACGACAGCTGGCTAACTATTAAGTAAAAGTCACTTCAACTCAACCGTTACCCCGAAATTAAATTAGTTTGTTAGCTAGCTATCGACACAAACGGGTTGGACGGGAGATGTGTAGCTAGCTAACGAGTGGCTAACAGCTCGCTAGTTAGCTAACTGGGAGAACAACAAAGCCAGGCCGCGGCAACCACTGCCGTTTAATTGTGGAATGCGTTAGTTTACAGACCGTGCTACAAGCTCAAGTTTAACATTCGAAATTCGCAATATGTTACCTTGAACTGATTCCCTGTAGCTAATTATTTAGCCGAGAAGAATTTGATGAAATGGTGAGGTCTCGTAGAGCATGCGGAAACATTCATCCACTTCCCGAGTGCGTTTGGTCTGGATTATGAGATGCGGCAGAAAATGTTCGTGAGCGTCGTATCAGCGTGGTCGTTGTGCATGTGTTGCTGGCCTCTGGCGGAAATACGTCTTCTTCTTCGATGTGGTTTAACGGCGGTTGGCATCCAATACATGTTGCATTACCGCCACCTACAAGACTGGAGTAGAACTTCCTTATACTTTGTTTGAAAAAAATTAACAAATACCCTTTCATATAACACGCACTCACAAAAAATTATAATATATATATTTTTTAAATAACACCACCCTACTCCACTATTTAAATCTATTTACTCCTACCTCAGGTCAACAACCTGAAAGGATGGGACACCACCACTTAACACACCCTGTAACTCTTCTGATGTCAAGTGTCACACCACCCAAATACCTCTGCAGCTAAGCCACCAAAACTTCAATTTTCTGTGATTTACGTTCCATCCCTGCAGTACAGTTGATAACCATTGCTATAAATGCTAAAAATCCAATCTTACTGAAACATATCACTTGTTGGCCTATCCCTCTGTACTGGTATAGATCTATTACTTACACCACTCCTCTCAGGATCCCTCCCCTTGACCCATCTTCCTCTACTTTCTTCACTACCTCAGCACACAACAACTGCTGCACCAATCTAACCCTGGAAACCTCAACCTGCCTCTCTCTCACCGGACATTTCTGATCCCCAGCCCCATGGGCACCCCTACAATAAACACATACCACTACTTTCCCCAAAGCTACACATTCCTTTGTCTCATGCACTTCTCACACCTAGGAACCTCCCTCCTACACACTGCTGCCACATGCCCATAAGCTTGACACCTGTAACAATGTATTGTA
This sequence comes from Salvelinus fontinalis, assembly GCF_029448725.1. Taxonomy (NCBI): domain Eukaryota; kingdom Metazoa; phylum Chordata; class Actinopteri; order Salmoniformes; family Salmonidae; genus Salvelinus; species Salvelinus fontinalis. The sequence goes on along the minus strand of NW_026600353.1, from coordinate 350,247 downwards.
TTCAGCACAAAAGCTTGTACAGGATAACTTATATATCCTAACATCACTTTGTCGGGCAAAGAATCAACATCCAAACTCAAAAGAACAGACAACTTCTGTTTCACCACTCACACCACGCTGTCTGCGTCGCCAAACGACAAGCATCACAAACACCCGGAATCTTCCCTTCAATTAGTCCACTTTTACATTTACTGATACCCCAGTAATCACTCCTTTCAATGGCATTCTTTTCTTGAGAGCAAAAACAATTCACATTTCCTGCCCCCATTCATTTAACACGGAGCGCCTTCTCCTTCTGACCAGCACAAACACAAACAATTATCACAAGACCACTTTTGGTTACCCTCACCTATTCCACAGCACCCAACTCTGTTTTCACCCACCCTGAAACCACAAATGGATCAGCCAAAAGGCAAGAGTCCACTTCTTCCAAAAACTTCACTCCTACTATCACAGACTCATCGTTATCCTGACCCTCGGTGCCTCGGGCTCCGAGAACTTCACCACACCTACCACCTCTGATACTACGCCCTCATTCACTTCCATTTCTCCTCCGGTCTTCAGCTCACTCTGCTTACACTTTCTATCATTCTTCTTTAACAAACCATCTCCCTGCCGGAGGCAGCAGGTAGCCTAGTGGTTAGAGCGTCGGGCCAGTAACCGAAAGGTTGCTGGATTGAATGCCCGAGCTAACAAGGTAAAAATCTATCATTCTGCCACTGGGTAGGCCCCTGAACAAGGGTAGGCCAACCCGGTAGGCCATCATTGTAAATAAGAATTTGTTCTTAACTGACTTGCCTAGTTAAATAAAGCTTCTTAGACCTCTTTTTCCCCCTCTATTCCTCCTCCGTATTCCAAGTATACGTCTCCTTATGATAATAGTGCACTTCTCCTGACATACAGCTTGTTCTTGCCTTCTCAAGGGACACCATTTAACCGGCTGTCACAATCTCCGTACAATCAGCACGAACCCCTCGGGATGTAACGCTAAACAGTGCATCCCCCTTATAAAGCAGCTGCTTCGTCTCGATGTTCTTCTTTATCAAAAGCTACTGCGATGCTTTTCCATTTCTAACAAGCACGCTCTTCCAACCGCCATCCACCGTCTCGCTCTTCCAACCGCCATCCACCGTCTCGCTCTTCCAAACGCCATCCACCGTCTCGCTCTTCCAACCGCCATCCACCATCTCGCTCTTCCAAACGCCATCCACCGTCTCGCTCTTCCAACCGCCATCCACCGTCTCGCTCTTCCAAACGCCATCCACCGTCTCGCTCTTCCAACCGCCATCCACCGTCTCGCTCTTCCAAACGCCATCCACCGTCTCGCTCTTCCAACCGCCATCCACCGTCTCGCTCTTCCAACCGCCATCCACCGTCTCGCTCTTCCAAACGCCATCCACCGTCTCGCTTCATGCGCTTGATACGTCTGACGGAAAGAAGTCAGGCAAAACAAAAAAAATATGCAACGACAAACGATTTTACTGAGTTACAGTTCTTATGAGAAAATCAGTCAATTAAAATGAATTCATTAGGTCCTAATCTATGGATTTCACATGACTGGGAATACAGATATGCATCTGTTGGTCACAGATACCTTAAAATAAATGGGCCTCAGGATCTCGTCGCAGCATTTCTGTGCATTCAAATTGCCATCGATAAAATGCAATTGTATTCGTTGTCCGTAGCTTATGCCTACCCATACCATAACCCCACCCCCACCATGTGGCACTCTGTTCCCAACGCTGACATTAGCTATTCCACACAACGCCATACATGTGGTCTGCGGTTATGAGGCCAGTTGGATGTACTGCCAAGTTCTATAAAATGACATTGAGGCGGATTATGGTAGAGAATTTAACATTCGATTCTCTGGCAACACCTCTGGTGGACATTCCTGTAGTCAGTATGCCAATTGCACAATCTCTCAAAATTTGAGACATCTGTGGCATTGTGTTGTCTGACAGAACTGCACATTTTAGTGGCCTTTTATTCTCCCCAGCACAAGGTGCACCTGTGTAATGATAATGCTGTTTAATAAGCTTGATATGCCACACCTGTCAGGTGGATGATTTATCTTGGCAAAGGAGAAATGTTCACTAACAGGATGTAAACACATTTGTGCGCAACATTTTTGAGAAATAAGCTTTAGTACTTATTGGGAAATTTAATTTTAATTTTATTTCAGCTCATGAAACATGGGACCAACACTTTACATGTTGTGTTTTATATTTTTGTTCAGTGTAGATTTTTTCAACCAAAACAAAACAGCTATTATTACATTATATTTATATCTGCAGTGTGATGTTATATTATTACAACAGTGTATAGCATCTGTTATCCTTTATTATCATAATGTTACTATACTGACTTGTCATCGATAAAGACAATCTACCAACATAATACACTTTCAATGAGGAAGAGGAGCCACACAGACAGTTGGAACTGTTTGTATTTATAATTCAGTTGAAGGATAGTTGACAACATCTTACACACTTTACAAGCAGATCACATGACATAACAATACACTCATATGGTTGACTTTGGATGTCAATTAGAGGTCTTCATATACCTGAATATACCCGAGACCTGGGCCCGTTCGGGGTGGAAATTCTAACTTGTCCCTTGGGTCAGGGTGGTTCCTGTTTGATTGTCATCGGATCTCGGGTCTATGTAACTACAGCTGATAGATCCGAATGGACCAACGGCTCTGCATAGTCTATAGCATATATATTTTACGCTAATCAGGTGAAATTATTGACTTATAGAAGGCCTAGCCAACATATGAAGACCTATTAGTTAGCAACTTGGCTGATATCTGGACCCGTGAAGACCTCTAATGTCAATACAAACCAGCCCTTCTACTGATTTGAATTATGTATTCAAAAAAAATATTTACAACTGAATTCTACTGGAGTCTATGGACTTATTTTGTATTCAATAGAATAGCCCATAGGGCCCATGGACAAATGTAGTGCACTACAGAATAGGGTGCATGGTCAAATGTAGTGCACTACAGAATAGGGCCCATGGTCAAATGTAGTGCACTACAAAATAGGGCCCATGGACAAATGTAGTGCACTACAGAATAGGGCCCATGGTCAAATGTAGTGCACTACAAAATAGGGCCCATGGACAAATGTAGTGCACTACAAAATAGGGCCCATGGTCAAATGTAGTGCACTACAAAATAGGACCCATGGTCAAATGTAGTGCACTACAGAATAGGGCCCATGGTCAAATGTAGTGCACTACAGAATAGGGCCCATGGTCAAATGTAGTGCACTACAGAATAGGGCCCATGGTCAAATGTAGTGCACAACAGAGGGAATAGGGCGCCATTTGGGACACTCAGCCCCAGTATATACTATATATAGACTCAGCCCCCAGTATATACTATATACAGACACAGCCCAAGCCTTCTCAGATTTTCCTCAGATGCTGTACTGCTCATTTAAACAGGAAGGCTCCAGGGCAGGTTTTATTTTGGACAAACTTATCGACGACCTTGTCGTGAAAGTCTGACCTGAGTCCTTGAATGAAGTCCTTCTCGACAGAGAGCACGGACAGTGCATTTAGCCTGCCATTGTTCTGTTGCCAAGCGACCGCGGATCCCGAGGTGTTCCGAGAACACGGCAACACCTGGATTCTTTTCAGAGTGGGGAACCTTCTATCAGACTCGGCGGTCTGCATGGGAGTGGTGATGATGATTTTGAGAAGAGAGACCGTCTCTGACAAAACATCCTGGAGGTTGAGCTCGCTGATTGTTTTCAGTAAAGACAGAGCTGTTGTACCCCTGTGGAGCTCCGTGTGTTGGTACAGAGAGGTCAATTCATCTTTCAGCTTCCCAGTGTTAACCACCGGCCATAGCTTGGCAGCACACTGTAGGGCTGAGCACGGGAAACAGCCTACGAACTTAGAGAAGAGCGTGGGATTCACCAGTTTGGCTGCGATTAAATGGTCACTACTTTGAGAAAACCTGTGATGCACATGTGTGACGATGATGTCACATGCCTTTCTCATGACCGCTGCTGTTGTCTTTGTGTCTCTTTTGTCGTTGTCCGACATGGGACCTACGTGTGCTGTGGCCTCAGCTCTCCCCTGTTGGGCCTGAACGTACTTTTCGAAACTATCAACTGCCTGTTCGATGTCCGCCACGACAATGTCCCTTTTGTGTATATTGACAGTGAGAACATCCACCTCTTGCATGACCAAATAGAATAATTCCAGTAGTTGTAGGAACGTGGGGTCCCTGAGTTTGGCTGACAGGCCATAAGCCTCTCTGATAGAGTCCTGGTCCCACATCGGCTGTGTCCTAATATCTTCCACACACTTCTGAAGAGCAACGCGATTCTCCCAAACCACACTGACTGTTTCTCGCTCACAGTTCCACCCTGCAGCTGTAGCTCTCTTTGGCTGATCTTGGAAGAAGGTCTCGAACAAAGACAAATCCGCAAAAAACACTTTGAGTTGGGTCGCTGTCGCCGAGCAGATCTGCTGGAGTGTGACACGTAGCGGGTGAGCGTAGCAGTGCACAAAGTTAGCGTTGGGATAGGTGCGTTTCAGGTGAGTTTCCAGGTCGCGTACGTCGGCCCCGTCCACTGCTGCCGCCGAGACCCCGTCGTACGTCTGAGCGATCAGCTTGTGCTCCAGTTTCAGTGGTTCCAGCGAGTCCTTGACTGCGTTGGTGAGACCGGCTGCCGTTTTATCCTTTAGGTCCACAAACTCCCAAAACCTCTCGGTGACGGTATTGTCTGGAAGCATGTACCGTAGCACGACAGAGACCTGCTGTGGCGTACAGGAGTAGATTGTTAGCCCAAGAAGCTGATCTTGGGCCAGTATGGCGTTTTCCACACTTATGGTCAAGGTTGGGAGTGGAGACGCTGATCCTAGATCTGTAGCTAGGGGTAATGTCACCCTGGAGGAGACCTCCCCTGTCCACGGCATGCCGTCCACCTGCACCGCTACGAAGCTAGCCGCCCACACCTCCTTGGTAATTGCCTCTTTGTACACCTCGTGCATAAAGTCAAACAGTTTGTTTTGTACATAGCCTCTTGGGTGCTTAAAGAAGCCGTGAGCATCGTAATGCCTCTGGAGTCTCGAGTCTCCCTCGCACATCGTCTCAAAGATGCACTTAAACATGGATGTGTTTAGAGAGTCCGGCTCGACCCGGCCACTCCGCCACCACGTGGCAGCCATATGTCTCCCACACAGCACGTAGCATTTGACCATTCTACCCAGCACGTACCTGTTCTCCTCGGTTTGTCTGTTGTGTATCTCAATGGAGCTTGGGTTTACGCTGACCAGCTGACCAGCGGCGTTAGTCTTCCCTAGAAATCCCAGTTTCATGCCGTTTTCCAGATGAGTACAACAACTCTCGTGTTTCGAAATCCTTTCGGAGAGGTGCTTCAGGTCCTTGAAACCCACCGTCGACCAAGTTCCCTCTTTGCCGAATAAAAGGCACGGGAAGCAGTACAGCGCTTTTTTGGAGACGCTAGCCGTCAGCCACGATTTCTTATGGAACCACGAGGGGTTGAATGAACGGGTCGGGTCCTTTCCCTTTGTTCTGTGTTGGGGAAGTGTTATTTCTACATCAGGTGGCTGGTGGGGACCGAGACTTTTTATCTGGAGTTTCTCCTCCTGCGACAAAGTGTAACGGTTAGTAAGGAGAAAATCCACATGGTTACTGATTGATGTTGGTTTTCTGGCCTGGTTCAAGCTCTCATCACATATATCTTTATGTTTACTAGGATCCCCATTAGCTGACACGATGATGAAAGAAAATTGTGGGAGGACTGGTGGGAGGATTGGTGAGAAGGAGCTGGAAGTCTTTTTCCGTTTGGGAGAACACGTTACACCGTGGCTGCGGTCTTTACAAGTGTGTCTTCTCAACTCCTCTGGCTCATAGAAACTAGTGAAGCAGTCCATGCAGTGGTGACGTTTCTCTCTTGAGTTCCTCCCTCTGTGTTGTTGCTGGTTTCCTGCTACTGTGGTACTGGGCTCGCTGAGTGAGCCTGAGTTGGAGCTCTCTCCTGTGAGAATATATTAACAGATTTTAAAAAAATGATTTCACCTTTATTTAACCAGGTAGGCTAGTTGAGAACAAGTTCTCATTTACAATTGCGACCTGGCCAAGATAAAGCAAAGCAGTGCGACACAAACAACAACACAGAGTTACACAAGGAATAAACAAACACACAGTCAAAAACACATTAGAAAAAAAGTCTATATACAGTGTGTGCAAATGAGGTAAGATAAAGGAGGTAAGGCAATAAGTAGGCCATAGTGGCGAAATAATTACAATTTAGCAATTAAACACTGGAGTGATAGAAGATGAATGTGCAAGTAATATAGGATTACAATCAGAAAAGTAAAAAAATAAAAATGCATTGATTATTTAGAATTCAGGTGTGATTAAAACACCAAATGATACAAAGGCATCTCCCCAATTAAATGACAGTGCCTATCAGAATGTATGAGTTTATAGGGGAAGTTTACCTAAAATACCACATTTCCCCAAGTGATTCCATACATTGAAACTAGTTAGGTGGAGTTCTCCCCCTCTCTCTCCCTGCAGTCTAGAACTGGAAAGCTGCTAAAAGGGTCACGTTACTCGTCTTTCTGTACGACTAACTCTGCTCTGTTGTCAAAGAGTGATTGTGAAATCTGCGAATTGTGGACAGATTCTTTGATTTATTGAAAGCGTATGGCCAAATCAGCAAGTTTTTTAAACCAAAACCAATGGTTTTGAGTCAGGAAATTTGTACTTTCCCACCTAAAACGATTGCGATTATTTTATGTGGCCGACTGCAACAACAGCAGAGATGGGTAACAACTGTGCATGTGCGCTCTCGTGGGGCAAACTCTGACCAGTGGAGGCTGGTGGGAGGAGCTATAGGAGGACAGGCTCATTGTAATGGCTGGAATGGAATAAAGGGAACGGTTTCCATATGTTTGATAACGTTCCATTTATTCCATTCCAACCATTACACGCTGTCGTACACGTCGATCCAGAGCATCCCAAACATGCTCAATGAGTATGCGGGCCATGGAAGAACTGGAACATTTTCAGCTTCCAGGAATTGTGTACAGATCCTTGCGACATGGGGCCGTTTATTATCATGCTGAAACATGAGGTGATGGCGGTGGATAAATGGCACGACAATGGGCCTCAGGATCTCATCACTGAAGTCTTTCGTCGTTTTCTCAGCTTTTAATTTCCTTAAAACTGGTAAAACGGATGACATTTGGACATTTTGCATATGACCAATCTTTCCACTGTTTTGAAGTTATGGCGTTTCATCCCCGGTCCCTAAACGAAACAGACAACTTTACTGGTGTTAACTAGATTACTAATGCATTCATTCTAACGATGTAAGACATTATTCTGGTGAGCATTACTTTATTTAGTTTTCTGGGGCAACAAGTTATGACAGAAGAGAAGCTGCATGTATCAAACTATAGTTGACAAAACAAATGGACTACCAAATGTCAGAAATTATAATATGGCCTAACAAATGTCAGAAATTATAAGCAGAAACTTGTCTAAATTAGGGGTGAAAGTAGCCAGTAGTAAATGAATTATGGCTGGCTAAATTATAGGGTAATTATTATGGTGGATCTAACTGCGCAGGTAGCCTACTCTTAGCCTACTAGTAACCACCAGCTGTGTGTGTGTCTGTGTCTCTAAATTATAGGGTAATTATTATGGTGGATCTAACTGCGCAGGTAGCCTACTCTTAGCCTACTAGTAACCACCAGCTGTGTGTGTGTCTGTGTCTCTAAATTATAGGGTAATTATTATGGTGGATCTAACTGCCTACTCTTTGAAGTGATTTGTTTGAAAATCAGATGAAAACGGCATCACACAACACCCATGATATGTGAAACTGAGCACAGACCGCAAAAACTACAGTGTACGGGAGGAGATGTTTACATGCCACAGTATCCTGTCTTAGATCAACTCAACCCTGGCATCTTATCCGGGTTTCTCATAACCCGGGATACAAGCTTTTTTCAGGTTATTGTAAAACGGGATATGGGTGTTTATACTCAAAAACAGAATAGCTGAGTATCCTGAATAATAACGGGATATGGGTGTTTATATGTAAACATGGTCAGTGGCTAAATCAGAGTTGAACATGTCATGTAAAATCCCTTGAGAAAACATTTTAAAATGCATCTTTTGAATTAAACGAAGATTTTGGCCGTTTGGCATCTCGAAAAACATACTACGGGACAATGAACACTGAGATCATATGCAAATACTCCACTAGACAAATATTTATGGATGTTATTAGTCAGAAGTTTATAAATCAATGAGGAGTTAACAGGGTTTTTCACATTTAGGATCAATTGAGTCAGATTAAAATCAATGCATATACTCTTTAACCCCCTTGCATAAGACAAAACAATCCCCATCAAAATCCATCTATTTAAGACAGAGATTGCTGTTTTTCTGTTGTTGTATGGGCTGCGTCTCAATCTACTGCATCAGCCAATGGCAGCCTTCTGCTTCTGCGGTGGAAGGTGGGCAAGCTACAGTGGTGTTTGTCAGACCACGAGACATGCCGAAAATTGGTCTTTCTCGCGAAAATGTTGGAACGGTTTGACCTAAAAATTACTATGACCACTATGGAATGATGAGACTCTCACGAACACGATAGTTCACAAGCGTCACGGAACTCGCCTGAAGTCAGTACCGCCGATCTGCCCAACTTCTGTCTGTAGTGTCCGAACAGCTTGGGGCTACACACTTGTTTTGTTCTAGGACGCCCACAAGACTCGTCTGAAGGTAGCCCGGTAACAGTTTTTTAAAAATTAACGTAGGTAGTCTAGTGCCAAAAATATGGGTACAAAAACGTTAAATTATCAAATGATTGTTATCTGTTTTTCCATGTCACGTGACCCTTTTATGTAGCTTTCCAGTTCTAGGCTGCAGGGAGAGAGAGGGGGAGACGGCTAACTCCACCCAACTAGTTTCAATGTATGGAATCACTTGGGAAATTTTAGGTCAAATGTATTATTTTGTCATTGACATCTCTCCATACCCCACATCCAACCTAACTGACCTGGAGGAGCCATATCAGCATTTCTCTCCTCTTCTACTTGGACCTCTCTCTTCTCCCCCTCTTCCTTATCTTCTTTGATTTCGCTCTCTTCTTCTTTAACATGTCCCTTCTCCTCCTTTTTGACAATCACATTGAGTTCCAGTGTTTGACTGCAGTCCTCCAGCTTCACTGAGACGCAGTCCTCCAGCTTCACTGACACAGTCTCTGGACCAGGCTGTGAGCTTCTCTGGACTGGAACGCCACAGCCAGAACTCAGTTCAGACATGGTGGACTAGAGGTGGGTCAGTAGAACCAGAGGCGGTATAAAAAGGTGAGTTTCACAAACAAACAGGTTATATACCACATTTGGGAAAGGGGTGCAATGCAAACGTGTGTACGCTGAAGTGGTAGTAAACAAAGCAAGCTAGCCATTTTACATTTGAGTAATTTAGCAGATACTCTTATCCAGAGCAACATACGAGTGCATAACTTTTCGTAGCCAACAGCAATAGCTAAATACTATATTACGGACAAAACACAATGCAAAGTGTTAGCTGGCTAGAAAGATACCAACCTATTTAGCTGCAGTCACTTTCCAACCCAAGACAATGGCTAGTGTAACGTTAGCTAGCTTACAAGCTAGGATAACACGCCCTCTAAAAGGCTCAAGAGTTTGTCTGAGACATGCGTTATTTAAATAACCCATTAAAGGTCCAAATTAAAATGTAAATCACATTTAAACGACTGTCTTAGCTACCTGAAATAATTGCTTGATTGGATGAGAATATCGGTGGAAAACTACTTGACGCCAGCTAGCAATAACTTCCGGGTGACGTCATGGGGGGGGGGTCCTTCAACATAAGAGTCCTGTCCTGTAAAACGTGTGTAAATGGGTAATGAAGGCGAAATAAACGATTGGAAATATATGCACAATTATAATCGTATACTGGTTATCAAACATGTATTTCTCCACTTATGATCAGATCTGTGTTTAGCCTTCTCCTATTATTTTGGAATCGCCTACTATTCAACACACTAGCAGACATATATTATATATATATATATATATATATATATATATATATATATATATATATATATATATTATATATATATTATATATATATATATATATTATATATATATAATATATATATATATATACATATATTATTTATTTAACCTTTATTTAACTAGGCAAGTCAGTTAAGAACAAATTCTTATTTACAATGATGGCCTACCAAAAGGCAAAAGGCCTCCTGCGGGGATGGGGGATGAGATTAAAAATAAAAATAAATGACATAAAAATATAGGACAAAAACACACATCACACATCACGACAAAAGACAACACAACGCTACCTAAAGAGAGACCTAAGACGACAGCATAGCATAGCAGCAAGACATGACAACAACATGGTAGCAACACAACATAGTAGCAGCACAAAACAGGGTACAAACATTGTTGGGCACAGACAACAGCACAAAGGGCAAGAAGGTAGAGACAACAATACATCACGCAAAGCAGCACATATCAACACATAGTATTTGATACTTTAGTGTGTATGTGTGTAGCCTTCTCCTACTATTCAACTCATTAGCAGACATAGTATCTGATACTTTAGTGTGTATGTGTGTAGCCTTCTCCTACTATTCAACTCATTAGCAGACATAGTATCTGATACTTTAGTGTGTATGTGTGTAGCCTTCTCCTACTATTCAACTCATTAGCAGACATAGTATCTGATACTTTAGTGTGTATGTACTGTGTGCTGTAAATGGTGTGTGTACTGCCCACCCCTTCTTAAGCCACATTGTGTTTAGACTAGCACTCTATCCTCCCTTCCTTCCTCTCACAGGTCTTCGTCCTGAATGGCACCCTGCGCCCTAAGTAGTGCACTATATAGGGAATAGGGTGCCATTGGCCATAGGACTCTGGTTAAAAGTAGTGCACTATATAGGGAATAGGGTGCCATTTTAGGAACGCGGTCGTAGTCAGAACAGTAGGAACACCCAGGTTGGTCACAGGACAAACCCAAAAGACTAAAGAAAAGGGACAATGAGCTGGACACACACACATCGGAGGAGATCAGCTATCTTCGTCTCAGTTACTAAGAGAACTCTTTGGACACACATCGGAGGAGATCAGCCATCTTCGTCTCAGTTACTAAGAGAACTCTTGAGGGGAGCTACTGATCTCTCAGTGAAGAAACATACACAGCATGCACACACACACTCTCCTCCTCCTCCTCCTCCTCCTCCTCCTTCTGAAGCCAGGTGAGTGTGTGTGTGTGTGTGTGTGTGTGTGTGTGTGTGTGTGTGTGTGTGTGTGTGTGTGTGTGTGTGTGTGTGTGTGTGTGAGAGAAAATGAGGGAGAGAGGCGTGATACAGAGCAGTAGATCATGAAAGAGATTTAGTCTTTAGAACAGTGACAATTAGATCACCAGGAAACTATTGTTAAAAAAAAAATCATATATCATACTTCTTGTATTTTTTTAAATTCTATTTTCTATTATTATCATTATCATTAGTATTATCATCATTATTATTATCACTGCATTGATGAGAAAGAGTTATCAAAGTAAGAATTTCACTGTACTGTTTTACAGCTGTTGTATGGTGTTTTACAGCTGTTGTATAGTGTTTTACAGCTGTTGTATGCTGTTATACAGCTGTTGTATGCTGTTTTACAGCTGTTGTATGCTTTGCACGGGGCGAATAAACTTTGAAACTTGATTTCAGATTGCTGATGTCATGTATGTTTAGGATTATATTACACTGAGATTGAGGTTGAGCGAGATAGAGATGGCGGTTGAACAAATACACACACACACACACACACACACACACACACACACACACACACACACACACACACACACACACACACACACACACACACACACACAGTGCTATCATGACTGTACATGTATTGCCTATGTCAGTAAAAGTAAATGAGATCATAATATCCCAGAGGACCACTGAACAATCAATGTTCATAGAGAGGAATGAGGTAATTGGCTGATAAATGGTCACAGAGAGGCGATTGGCTAGGTCAGGGACTCCTTCCTTCCTGTCAGGAACTCCTTTCCTCTCCTCATTTTTGGAAATGAAGTGTGTGTGTGTGTGTGCATGCGTGTGCATGCGTGTGCTGTTGCTGTGTTTGGATGTTGGCGTTGTCAGCATTCTCTGTCAATGACAATGGTGAGGTCACCTCCCTTTCTTCCTGTTCCACCAGCACCCTCCTCCTCACCTCTCCTCCTTCTCTCTCTCTCTCTCGCTCTCTCTCTCTCTAAAAGTGTGTAGTCATGCTTCTGTAGCAGAGGTCAGTCGGACTTATGCTGTTTTGATGAGGAAGCCCTGACTTCAAAATCAGTGTCACCCTCGGACCAAGACGGAGTTTCCTATTTGCGTAATTGTTAAGAAGTTGGTTTCCTGATACTTCCAGGCTCTCCACTCACAGACATAATATCTCTCCCCTCCCCGGTCCGTTTCTCCCTCCAGGCGTGTGTGAGTCCTGTTCCCTGGTGGTCAGTCCTGCTGGGCTGGTGGTGAAGTATGGAGCCCCTGCTTCGGCCAACTGCACCTCTGATACGGTCACCTTTATGGGCTGGGAGTCGAGCCAGGGAGAATCTCAGGTCTTTAGCCCTGGGGTAAAAGAGCTGACTTGGAGAGTAGACAGCCTGACTGACTGGAATATAAAGCCTCAATGCTTTGAGATGTCTGAGGAGGGAGGCCAGTGTGCCAGAGTGCTGAATGTTACTGTTTACAGTGAGTAACTTCCCTCTTATGTTTGCTCTCTGACTCTCTCGTGTCTCCCAGTATCTTTTGTCTGTGCAGAAACCTGTTAGTGACACACTGACCAGAAACCTGTTAGTAACTGACCAGAAACCTGTTAGTAACTGACCAGAAACCTGTTAGTAACTGACCAGAAACCTGTTAGTGACACACTGACCAGAAACCTGTTAATAACTGACCAGAAACCTGTTAGTAACTGACCAGAAACCGGTTAGTGACACACTGACCAGAAACCTGTTAGTAACTGACCAGAAACCTGTTAGTGACACACTGACCAGAAACCTGTTAATAACTGACCAAAAACCTGTTAGTAACTGACCAGAAACAGGTTAGNAGAAACCGGTTAATAACTGACCAGAAACCGGTTAGTAACTGACCAGAAACCGGTTAATAACTGACCAGAAACCTGTTAGTAACTGACCAGAAACCTGTTAGTAACTGACCAGAAACCGGTTAATAACTGACCAGAAACCTGTTAGTAACTGACCAGAAACCTGTTAGTAACTGACCAGAAACCTGTTAGTAAATGACCAGAAACCTGTTAGTGACACACTGACCAGAAACCTGTTAGTAACTGACCAGAAACCCGTTAGTAACTGACCAGAAACCTGTTTGTAACACACTGACCAGAAACCTGTTAGTAACTGACCAGAAACCTGTTAGTAACTGACCAGAAACCTGTTAGTAACTGACCAGAAACCTGTTAGTAACTGACCAGAAACCTGTTAGTAACTGACCAGAAACCTGTTAGTAACTGACCAGAAACCTGTTAGTAACTGACCAGAAACCTGTTAGTAACTGACCAGAAACCTGTTAGTAACTGACCAGAAACCTGTTAGTAACTGACCAGAAACCTGTTAGTAACTGACCAGAAACCTGTTAGTAACTGACCAGAAACCTGTTAGTAACTGACCAGAAACCTGTTAGTGACACACTGACCAGAAACCTGTTAATAACTGACCAGAAACCTGTTAGTAACTGACCAGAAACCGGTTAGTGACACACTGACCAGAAACCTGTTAGTAACTGACCAGAAACCTTTTAGTGACACACTGACCAGAAACCTGTTAATAACTGACCAAAACCCTGTTAGTAACTGACCAGAAACCGGTTAGTAACTGACTAGAAACCGGTTAATAACTGACCAGAAACCTGTTAGTAACTGACCAGAAACCGGTTAATAACTGACCAGAAACCTGTTAGTAACTGACCAGAAACCTGTTAGTAACTGACCAGAAACCGGTTAATAACTGACCAGAAACCTGTTAGTAACTGACCAGAAACCTGTTAGTAACTGACCAGAAACCTGTTAGTAACTGACCAGAAACCTGTTAGTAAATGACCAGAAACCTGTTAGTGACACACTGACCAGAAACCTGTTAGTAACTGACCAGAAACCCGTTAGTAACTGACCAGAAACCTGTTTGTAATACACTGACCAGAAACCTGTTAGTAACTGACCAGAAACCTGTTAGTAACTGACCAGAAACCTGTTAGTAACTGACCAGAAACCTGTTAGTAGCTGACCAGAAACCGGTTAGTAACTGACCAGAAACCTGTTAGTAACTGACCAGAAACCGGTTAGTAACTGACCAGAAACCTGTTAGTAACTGACCAGAAACCTGTTAGTAACTGACCAGAAACCGGTTAGCAACTTACCAGAAACCGGTTAGTAACTGACCAGAAACCTGTTAGTAACTGACCAGAAACCTGTTAGTAACTGACCAGAAACCTGTTAGTAACTGACCAGAAACCTGTTAGTGACACACTGACCAGAAACCTGTTAGTAACTGACCAAAAACCTGTTAGTAACTGACCAGAAACCTGTTAGTAACTGACCAGAAACCTGTTAGTAACTGACCAGAAACCTGTTAGTAACACACTGACCAGAAACCTGTTAGTGACACACTGACCAGAAACCTGTTAGTAACTGACCAGAAACCTGTTAGTAACTGACCAGAAACCTGTTAGTAACTGACCAGAAACCTGTTAGTAACTGACCAGAAACCTGTTAGTGACACACTGACCAGAAACCTGTTAGTAACACACTGACCAGAAACCTGTTAGTGACACACTGACCAGAAACCTGTTAGTAACTGACCAGAAACCTGTTAGTAACTGACCAGAAACCTGTTAGTAACACACTGACCAGAAACCTGTTAGTGACACACTGACCAGAAACCTGTTAGTGACACACTGACCAGAAACCTGTTAGTAACTGACCAGAAACCTGTTAGTAACTGACCAGAAACCTGTTAGTAACACACTGACCAGAAACCTGTTAGTGACACACTGACCAGAAACCTGTTAGTAACTGACCAGAAACCTGTTAGTAACTGACCAGAAACCTGTTAGTAACACACTGACCAGAAACCTGTTAGAGACACACTGACCAGAAACCTGTTAGTAACTGACCAGAAACCTGTTAGTAACTGACCAGAAACCTGTTAGTAACACACTGACCAGAAACCTGTTAGTAACTGACCAGAAACCTGTTAGTGACACACTGACCAGAAACCTGTTAGTAACTGACCAGAAACCTGTTAGTAACTGACCAGAAACCTGTTAGTAACACACTGACCAGAAACCTGTTAGTGACACACTGACCAGAAACCTGTTAGTAACTGACCAGAAACCTGTTAGTAACTGACCAGAAACCTGTTAGTAACTGACCAGAAACCTGTTAGTAACAGACCAGAAACCTGTTAGTAACTGACCAGAAACCTGTTAGTAACTGACCAGAAACCTGTTAGTGACACACTGACCAGAAACCTGTTAGTGACACACTGACCAGAAACCTGTTAGTAACTGACCAGAAACCTGTTAGTGACACACTGACCAGAAACCTGTTAGTAACTGACCAGAAACCTGTTAGTGACACACTGACCAGAAACCTGTTAGTAACTGACCAGAAACCTGTTAGTAACTGACCAGAAACCTGTTAGTAACTGACCAGAAACCTGTTAGTAACTGACCAGAAACCTGTTAGTAACTGACCAGAAACATGTTAGTAACTGACCAGAAACCTGTTAGTGACACACTGACCAGAAACACACTCTGTTCTTTTCAATGGTGTGTGTTTCCCTTCCTCCACAGAGCTTCCAGACAGAGTCTCCATCAGATATTTAAGCCACTCTGGTCCCGTGGTTGAGGGGCATCAGTACTCTCTGCATTGTGTTGTCCAGAACATCGCTCCTATTGAGCACCTCAGAGTGACCTTCTTCAAAGTCTCTACCAATGGTGAACAGACAGTGTTATACACACAACCACTGAACAATGACATTCAACAACGGAACAATGGCATTAGGGAACCGGTGAATGAGAGCTTTTCCCTGCAGTTCTCCCCCACTAGTGTTGATGACGGGGCCCAGTTGTGGTGTTCAGCCATGTTGGATCTGGGACCAGAGGGACCCCAACCTCCTCCTGTAATGGAATCAGACCACCTCAACATCAACGTGCACTGTGAGTCCATCTGGTTAGTCGTGACTTGATTGGTAATGTCTATCTGTACAGATCAGTACTGTGGTTATGATGGTTGTAAAGATGACGGGGATCAAATGATGGGAATGTAATTATGAGGTCATGATGATGATGATGATGAAGTTTCGTATCCTTTCTCTCCTCCCCAGTCGCTCCTGAGTTCTCCTGTTCTGCCAAGCTGCAGGTGCGAGCGGGGGAGGGGCTAACGTGTGATGTCAGAGGCAATCCCCTCCCATCGGTCACCTGGCTGAGAGACGGACAGGTGCTGACCCCGCCCACACACCTGAGCAGAGAGGATGCTGGGGATTACACCCTCATGGCTTTGAACCGTATCGGAAAAGCCAATCACACAGTGGAGGTGGAGGTCCTACATGGCCCTGCTGCTAGAGGTGTGTTTGTTTGTGTCTGTCTGTCTCTGTCTGTCTGTCTGTCTGTCTGTCTGTCTGTCTGTCTGTGTGTGTGTCTGTCTGTCTGTCTGTCTGTGTGTGTGTGTGTGTGTGTGTGTTAGAAACTGATTTTTAAGGTGTTGTTCGACGTCTGTTCCCCTCCTCAGGAGCTTCCTGTCAGGCTGCTGGGAGTGCCACGGTGGCTGTGCTGCTCCTCCAGCTCATTCATTGGCTGTAAGACCACTTCCTGAACCCACTGATTGGCTGTATTGAATGATTCCTTTATTTATTTAACGGTTGAGTTATTAATAACTGACCAATCAGGACATCGATCTCTGTGCTGGAGCTTTGTGGTGATTTGACAGTGATCTGTGAGGGCAGTCTTCAATAGATCTGGAATCAGATCTGTGTTAGTAGAAAACCCTTTTTGCCTAAATGTGAAATTAGCTGTTTTGAAATGTGTTATTTTGAAGTAGTGCTATTGAACAGGTCTATAATTAAGCAATAAGGCCCGAGGGGGTGTGGTATATGGCCAATATACCACGGCTAAGGGCTGTTCTTATGCATGACACAACGGTATAAATGTTGATTTCAAACCCTAACCTTAAATGTTTATTACTAATAAACTATATAAATGTTTAGGCCTAATCCTAACCCTAAGTGTTTATTATTAATAAACTATATAAATGTTTAGGCCTAATCCTAACCCTAAATGTTTATTACTAATAAACTATATAAAATGTTTCGGCCTAATCCTAACCCAGTCTCTAGCAACAGATCTGCCATTATCCTTTTTGCAATGTGTTATCAATGTCTTCTGTGACTAATAAAAGTTCACCCACAAACTGTCATTGGTTTAACATATTTGTTATCAGGTTGGCTGCGATGATGATGATGATGATGAGTGTGGGTGGATGTAGCCGTAGGTGACGTAGCCGTGCCATGTTATGCATTTTCAACCAGATCCGCAGGAGGAGTCCTCGTCACTATTTACCACAGGGTTTGTGCTATCTGGGATCCTTGGGATGTCCCTAACCTAAACCCTAAACCTAACCACTACCATTTTAAATGTCGACTTCAATGTTGTAGTGCGGTACGGACGTCCCAGGGATCCCAGATAGCATGGGCCGTTACCACAGCCGTAAAGTAAAAAACCATGCATATTGCTACAATTCTCTTCTTAAAATCAGATTTAAAACCTAAATCTAACCACACTGCTAACGTTATGACTAACCCAAACCACACCGAACGCACACTGCAACTGCCTCTGCAACGCAGTGCTGCAAGGCAAACGCAGCGTTCCATTGGAAAGGAATGTCATTCTGGTGGACCAAAACGCCATGACGCTGTCGGCGTGCGATGGAAGCGGCTAGGCAGAATGATGGAGACGACAGGGTCAGTCCTGGTATAAGTAGAGCTACTGCAGGACATGTTGTCAATGATGGCTCCAGACACTGATACCAGACCTGTTCAGAAATCTTCTTCTCACACAAATGTGTCGTTTAAAAAAAAAAAATCACCTTAATAGTTAATCAGATTGACTTGATAACCTTTTTAATGAAGCCTAGGTCAAAGGTCATCAACCTGACTGCGTTTGTGGAAAGAAGAACTGCCAAGTTCATTGTGGAAGCAGCAACAGAGTTTTTAGAAGTAACAGATGTTACTGTTGTCGTGATCGTTGATATGTTGACTCCTAATAATACCAATGATGGAATGTTACTGTCGCCGGGATCGTTGATATGTTGACTCCTAATAATACCAATGATGGAATGTTACTGTCGCCGGGATCGTTGATATGTTGACTCCTAATAATACCAATGATGGAATGTTACTGTCGTCGGGATTGTTGATGTGTTGACTCCTAATAATACCAATGATGGAATGTTACTGTCGCCGGGATTGTTGATATGTTGACTCCTAATAATACCAATGATGGAATGTTACTGTCGCCGGGATTGTTGATGTGTTGACTCCTAATAATACTAATGATGGAATGTTACTGTCGCCGGGATTGTTGATATGTTGACTCCTAATAATACTAATGATGGAATGTCTCAGTATGACGATAAGTAGAGTTATGGTTTTTGTTATCCTTCAGTGGAATGCCAGAAGCCTTTTTGCTAACTGTTCAGGAGTTTAAAGAAATGTGTAATAGATTTAGAGATCAAACCTGATGTGAAATGTGTTCGAGAAACATGGCTTAGACCACATCTTGATTGCATTGTTCCTGGTTATTGTTTAATCAGATCTGATATATCAACTGTTCCTAAGGGAAGGTCTTGTATATCGACATATAACTGTCCCATCTGATATATCAACTGGACAGGGTGGCGGGTCTGCTACGTTCCTGAGGGAAGGTCTTGTATATCGACATATAACTGTCAAATCTGATATATCAACTGGACAGGGTGGCGGGTCTGCTACGTTCCTGAGGGAAGGTCTTGTATATCGACATATAACTGTCAAATCTGATATATCAACTGGACAGGGTGGCGGGTCTGCTACGTTCCTGAGGGAAGGTCTTGTATATCGACATATAACTGTTCCCATCTGATATATCAACTGGACAGGGTGGCGGGTTTGCTACGTTCCTAAGGGAAGGTCTTGTATATCGACATATAACTGTCAAATCTGATATATCAACTGGACAGGGTGGCGGGTCTGCTACGTTCCTGAGGGAAGGTCTTGTATATCGACATATAACTGTCCTATCTGATATATCAACTGGACAGGGTGGTGGGTCTGCTACGTTCCTAAGGGAAGGTCTTGTATATCGACATATAACTGTCTCGTCTGATATATCAACTGGACAGGGTGGCGGGTCTGCTACGTTCCTAAGGGAAGGTCTTGTATATCGACATATAACTGTCCTATCTGATATATCAACTGGACAGGGTGGCGGGTCTGCTACGTTCCTAAGGGAAGGTCTTGTATATCGACATATAACTGTCCCATCTGAAAAACAATGTGTGATGGTGGAAAATCTACAGTGCAGGTTGTAATATTAAGTTACAACATTTTTTTTTACAACCCATGTCGTCAACGATCTGTAGCGATGTTTGACAAAATATCAGGAGGATTGGTCTCTAGGGAGATATGGTCTGGTGACTTTAATGCACCTAGTAATATTAATTAAGTTACAACATTTTTTTTTACAACCCATGTCGTCAACGATCTGTAGCGATGTTTGATGAAATATCAGGAGGATTGGTCTCTAGGGAGATATGGTCTGGTGACTTTAATGCACCTAGTAATATTAATTAACCTGTCTAGGACTGGGGTGCCGCTAGCGGCACACCCCCCCCACCCCCACTGAAAAGGCAGAGCCGCGAAATTCAAAAAAAATATTTTTTTTAAATATTTAACTTTCACACATTAAAGTCCAATACAGCTAATGAAAGACACAGATCTTGTGAATCCAGCCAACATGTCCGATTTTTAAAATGTTTTACAGGGAAGACACAATATGTAAAGATGTAAATCTATTAGCTAAAAACACATTAGCATAATCCACCATCTTTACTTTGTCCACCAACAACAGTAGCTATCACCAATTCGGCTAAACTAAGATATTGATAGCCCCTAACCAAGAAAAAAACTCATCAGATGACAGTCTGATAACATATTTATGGTATAGGATAGGTTTTGTTAGAAAAATGTGCATATTTCAGGTAGATGGCATAGGTTACAATTGCACCCACCGTCACAAATGGACTAGAATAATTACAATGAGCAACGTGTTTACCTAACTACTAATCATCAAACATTTCGTAAAAATACACAGCATACACTAATCGAAAGACACAGATCCTGTGAATACAGACAATATTTCAGATTTTCTAAGTGTCTTACAGCGAAAACACAATAAATCGTTATATTAGCATAGCACATGTGCAAACATTACCCCAGCATTGATTCTAGCCAAAGAGAGCGATAACGTAAACATCGCCAAAATATATTAATTTTTTCACTAACCTTCTCAGAATTCTTCAGATGACACTCCTGTAACATCACATTACAACATACATATACAGTTTGTTCGAAAATGTGCATATTTAGCCACCAAAATCATGGTTAGACAATGAGAAAAGTAGCCCAGCTGGTGAGAAAATGTTCGTGCGCCATATTAGACAGTGATCTAGTCGTATACATAAATACTCATAAACGTGACTAAAAAATATAGGGTGGACAGCGATTGATAGACAATTTAATTCTTAATACAATCGCGGAATTACATTTTTTAAATTATCCTTACTTTTCAATACAGTTTGCGCCAAGCGAAGCTAAGTCAAAAAAAATGGCGTCCTAAGCCACTAACATTTTTCGACAGAAACACGATTTATCATAATAAATTGTTCCTACTTTGAGCTGTTCTTCCATCAGAATCTTGGGCGAAGCATCCTTTCTTGGGTATAATCGTCTTTTGGTGGAAAGCTGTCCTCTTGCCATGTGGAAATGCCAACTGCGTTCGGCATGAACTGGAAGCGTGCCCAGAGATTCACAGCGTCTCAGAAATAAATGTCCCAAAATCGCACTAAACGGATATAAATTGCTATAAAACGCTTTAAATTAACTACCTTGTGATGTTTTTAACTCCTATAACGAGTAGAAATATGACCGGAGAAATATAACTGGCTTCACTAGTGCTTGGAAAAACAGTGGGTCGGTATCCTCCGCGCGCATGACGCACCAAGAAAAGAGCTCCTACATACAGGGTTTTTTCATTTATAGTGCCTGTGACTGTGCAATCGACACCATTCAAATCGTCATCACGTAAAGGCATCCAGGGGAAGACGTAAGCAGTGTCCATATACTCATAGGAATAACAGTGGCCTTAAAACTGACTCCAGAACAGAGGCCAAAATTTCTGAAATCTGACTCCATGTCAGGGAAATTGCTGTAGAATGAGTTCTGTTCCACTTAGAGACAAAATTTCAACTCCTATAGAAACTATAGACTGTTTTCTATCCAATAATAATAATAATAATATGCATATTGTACGATCAAGAATTTTGTAGGAAGCCGTTTCAAAAATTACACGATTACCATAAATAGTGACAACAGCACCCCCTAGCCTTAACAGGTTTTAAGTTACAACATTTTTTTTTACAACCCATGTCGTCAACGATCTGTAGCGATGTTTGACGAAATATCAGGAGGATTTGTCTCTAGGGAGATATGGTCTGGTGACTTTAATGCACCTAGTAGTTTATGGGAAAGCACACATACAGATGCTAATGCTCTTGAATTATTTGTTACTTTTATTTCTTATTTTTTTTACTTAACACGTAGTTTTTCTTAAAACTGCATTGTTGGTTAAGAGCTTTTAAGTAAGCATTTCACTGTAAAGGTCTACACCTGTTGTAATCGTCGCTGGCGACAAATACAATTGGATTTGTTTTGATTAAATGGTACTATTGTGGAAGATATGATGGATACAAGAGCATTAGTGTGTCATAACGATGGATGTGGTGCAAGAGTTGATGTTGTTACAGGGGTTACATCCTGCCTGGACCTCACAACTGGCTTCTAACTAACAAGCATTTCGCTACCCCCCCCACAATAACATCTGCTGAACACGTGTATGTGACCGATACAATTTGATTTGAACTCTATTGCCATCTATGTGTGAATGTGATGTAATGGATGAATATGCCGTTGGAAGCAATAATTTCCTGATTTTGTGATGTTGACTTTGATGTCAATATTCCAGATAGTGTTACCATTCAGAAGATGGTGATTTCACAAAGCAGACTGGGAGAAGTTTGGTGGTTATTGCTTAAAGTCTGTTTGGACAGTTAGTCTTTAGCGAGACTGGTTGATGTACACTACCGTTCAAAAGGTTTGGGGTCACTTAGAAATTTCCTTGTTTTTGGCTGGCCTTCTAGGCAGAGATGCAAAGCAAAAGCCATATCTCAGACTGGCCAATAAAAATGTAATATTAAGATGGGCAAAATATCAGAGACACTGGACAGAGGAACTCTGCCTAGAAGGACAGCATCCCGGAGTCGCCTCTTCACTGTTGACGTTGAGACTGGTGTTTTTCGGGTACTATTTAATGAAGCTGCTAGCCACGTCACGGCCACGTCGCGGACACCGACGTCTTGCTTCCAGACAAACTAAACACCTTCTTTGCCCGCTTCGAGGATAATACAGTGCCACCAATGTGACCCGCTACCAAGGACTGTGGGCTCTCCTTCTCCGTGGCAAACGTGAGTAAGACATTTAAAAGTGTTACAGCGGACATATTCAATTTCTCCCTATCCCAGTCAGCTGTCTCCACATGCTTCAAGATAGCCACCATTGTTCCTGTACCCAAGAATGCAAAGGTAACTGAACTAAATGACTATCGCCCCGCAGCACTCACTTCTGTCATCATGAAGTGCTTTGAGAGACTAGTCAAGCATCATATCACCTCCACCTTACCTGTCACCCTAGACCCACTTCAATTTGCTTACCGCCCCTATAGGTCAACAGACGATGCAATTGGCATCACACTGCACACTGCCCTATCCCATCAGGACAAGAGGAATACCTATGTAAGAATGCTGTTCATTGACTATAGCTGAGCATTCAACACCATAGTACCCTCATCATTAAGCTTGAGGACCTGGGTCTCAACCCCACCCTGTACGATGGGGTACTGGACTTCCTGGCGGGCCGCCCCCCAGGTGGTGAATGTAGGAAACAACATCTCCACTTCGCTGATCCTCAACACTGGGGCCCCACAAGGGTGCGTGCTCAGCCCCCTCCTGTACTCCCTGTTCACCCATGACTGCGTGGTCATGCACGCCTCCAACTCAATCATCAAGTTTGCAGACGACACTACAGTGGTAGGCTTGATTACCAACAACGACGAAACAGCCTACAGGGAGGAGGTGAGGGCTCTCGGAGTGTGGTGTCAGGAAAATAACCTCTCACTCAACGTCAACAAAACAAAGGAGATGATCGTGGACTTCAGGAAAAGGCAGAGGGGGCAACCCCCTATCCACATCAACGAGCCCAATCTAAATCAATGGGACAGCAGTGGAGAAGGTAGAAAGTTTTAAGTTCCTCGGTGTACATATCACTGAAACTCTGAAATGGTTCACCCACACAGACAGTGTGGTGAAGAAGGAGCAACAGCGCCTCTTCAACCTCAGGAGGCTGAAGAAATGTGTCTTGTCACCTAAAACCCTCACAAACATTTACAGATGCACAATTGAGAGCACCTTGTCGGGCTGTATCACCGCCTGGTACGGTAACTGCACCGCCCACAACCGCAGGGCTCTCCAGAGGGTGGTGCGGACTGCACAACGCATCCCCGTGGGCAAACTACCTGCCCTCCAGGACACCTACAGCACCCAATGTCACAGGAAGGTCAAAAAGATCATCAAGGACAACTACCCGGTTGTATATATTGTATTCTATACTATCTATTGCATCTTGCCTATACCGCTCTGACATTGCTCATCCATATATTTATATATTTTTATTCCTTACTTAGATTTGTTTGTATTAGGTATTTGTTGTGGAATTGTTAGATATTACTTGTTAGATATCGCTGCACTGTAAGAACTAGAAGCACAAGCATTTTGCTACACTCGCA
Source organism: Salvelinus fontinalis (assembly GCF_029448725.1). Lineage (NCBI taxonomy): Eukaryota > Metazoa > Chordata > Actinopteri > Salmoniformes > Salmonidae > Salvelinus > Salvelinus fontinalis. The sequence goes on along the minus strand of NW_026600353.1, from coordinate 325,949 downwards.
ATAACATCTGCTAACCATGTATATTATATTAATACAATTTTATTTTATTTTATTAGCAACACAGGTGTGAGATTTTAAATGCTTATGTTAATGTGTATAAGAAAAGAGATACTGTTGACTCTTCTTTGGATGTCGATTTGAGACGTGTTCAGGGCTTAACAGGCTGTGGATATACAGCCCCAGGTCAGCATCAGTTGATTTTACCAGACAATCAACATCTGTATGTGCCTTACTAGTGGAGGCAGGTGAGATGCCTTTTGGATATACGGCTTAATTTTTTATTATTATACTATGCTCATATTCTCTGTCTGAATTTAATAGTTTAGAATTTGGTCAATCTAATAGGAGTGACCCACTATTGGTGGTATTCATGTTATTATGGAGAATTGAGAGAATGTGTGTATTAGTGAGATTCTGCTGGGTCCCAACACATTTGGGTGTGGAAGGAAATGAAATTCTAGACCAGTTAGCCAAAAGAGTTTTGAAATGAGGTATAATTGATATTAATGTTCCACTGGGTAGAGGTGAGACCAAATGTAAGATCAGAGACATTTTGATAGATGTGTGACAGAAGAGATGGGACTCTGAGCCCAAGGGCCGGCATTCATATGCCCTCCAAAGAAAGGTTGTGGACCAAGATGCAAAGGAAGAGGTGGTGTTTGCTCGATTGCGCTTTGGACATTGTACATTGAACTCGTCATTACATCTGTTTTGCAAGCATGTGAATGGTTTGTGTCTCGAGTGTATGGTCGATGAAACGATGGAGTATGTGTTGTTATATTGTTGTAAGCGTGTTTAAGAGAGGGACAGATTGAAATATAGGGTCATTGAGGTTGGATGAGGTTGGAAGAGATTTTGGGGATGTGGGAGGGTCTATTAGAAGCTAGTAGGCTCTTTTTTATTTTCTCAGAAATACTGAGTTAGGTAGGAGGATTTTGAAATGTTGTAAACCGTGATTTATCACACACTCCAGCACAGTAGGTGGCGGCATGCACCTTTAACGTTGGTTTGCGACCGCCATTACATCATCGAAGAAGTGGCCATAGGAAAGCGGAAGTCACGTCGCTTCCGGCCTACTCTGGCGATTCTTCACCAAATATTCTGTGCTGGGCATACTTTATACTCTCGATCTTTAAAGTACATCGATAAACTGACCTCAGAGCAACGACAATCCAATCTCAACGAAAGTAATGGTCATCCCGTGGAAACGTTGGACTTGGCCTTCTACCTCTGGTGAGTTAGCATGCTATCGTTAGCTAACCAGCTAGCTGTAAGTTAATAAATAGGCAGCGCCAACTCAATTAATATTTGTGGTAAACTTATGTGACTTTGCTGGACGCGTCTTTATTGAATAGTGGAAGGTTTATTTGTGTCTTAATCAAGTAAAGTTAACGTTTTTTAAATGTTGTATTATACACGTATGATAATAATGTTCTAGAGACGATTTGATGAATTACGTCACGAAATGAGATGCGTTCCCTTAAAATGGTTCCCTACAGACACAACTTTTTAGATATTAGAACATGGCTACACAGAATACAGTAGATGGTATTATATAAATAACATCCATGGTGCTCTCTTTATAACACCCTAAAATACTGCCTAAAACACCCTAAAATACTGGATACATTCAGTAACATAATTAGAATATTCATGTTCAATTTGGGGTAGGTGTTGCTCAATATTAGACTAAAGGAGTCTAACGTTACTCAATAGTCCAGGAACCTTACATCTTCTGTTTTTAAAGGGTAAATTGTCTCTGGAAGCCAAAAAGAGACAAATACTACATATACATGTGAATCGATGCTCAATTGCGGTACGGTTCTAGAAACAAATCTCTAGACTTTCATATCACATCAAAATAATTTCACAAATGCGAAATACATACTTACTGTTTTAACCGGTTACGTTTGTGTCTTCCGTCTTCCCGTTTACACACAGGTGTTCGGAGATGCATATAGCTAATTGGCGCATGTAGTCCACGCTGTCTTCCGTATGTTTTCTGTAAACACATGCTGTGACATGGCGATATGGCCGTGTGGGAACACAAACCCTATAAAGGTGTGCATCAATTTAACCTTTTTATTTTATTATTTCTCGCTGATATGAAAGATAAGGTCCTTATGCTTCCAAAACCTTACCGCAAGTGTTGTGTGTTAATGTTCAGACCAAGCATCGGGGCTATTAACAAAACTCCCCTGTACAGAAGATGCCTTCATCCAATTACTCTTATGTGTAATGCAACTGAGAGTCAGGATCAAGGGCTAGGGTAGGTGCAACTAAGACCCCAAAAAATGACAAGGGTTTCAGTAGGAGGACTAACTGGTGTCTCCAAGTGGCCACACACCTCTTCAATGTGTGCTCAGTTACTAAGTCATCTCATTGCACTTTGACTCAACGAAAGGCCATCATCTTCAAGGTGTTTTTTTTTTAAAGCTTTCCTAGCTTTGCCATTGAGGAACTGAAGCAAGCACTTGTAGTTTTTTTTGGTTTGGAACCCAGCCCTGCATCTCCATCTTCACCCTGCATCTCCAAGATGCTTATATGAATGACATCAGAGCGGTATTTATTCTAATCCTTAACGTCTCAGAACACATTGAGTCCTCTTGATCTACAGCATTCCCCTTACTCAGACGACACAATGCGCAGGTAGCCTAGTGGTTAGAGCGTTGGACTAGTAACCGGAAGGTTGCAAGATCGAATCCCCGAGCTGACAAGGTAAAAATCTGTCTTTCTGCCCCCAAGGCAGTTCCTAGGCCGTCATTGAAAATAAGAATTTGTTCTTAACTGACTTGCCTAGTTTATAAAGGTAACATTTAAAAAAATTAGCAGGAGGGATGGGGGTAAGATCTTGTTGTGTGTGTGTGGTGCTCACGTTTTATAGCGTCTATCAGTTGAACCTCATACAGCGCTGAGCTCTGACATCATGTATAGAATGTTACTGTACAGCCACTGCGTTCCAATGTATTCCCTTATCAGTGACCTAATCTGCCATTTTCAACCCGTTTACGGGCTACAGTGTAAAGTGTTGAAATCAATAGCCTCTAAATATAAATGTTATATAAACATACAATCTACATAAAAAGCATCCATTGATATTACAACAGCATGTTGGTTTCACATCAAAAGTTGAAATGCTGTGGAAATATTCAATCGGTAACGTGTGATCAGTAAGCATCAAAGTATTGGATGTATATATTTTGACACTATATTTCTTCTACTACAGGTCATCAAAAGTGTATGGACTTCCTGCTGCCTTCTTCTACAGGTCATCTAAAGTGTATGGACTTCCTGCTGTATTCTACTACAGGTCATCTAAAGTGTATGGACTTCCTGCTGTCTTCTACTACAGGTCATCTAAAGTGTATGGACTTCCTGCTGTCTTCTACTACAGGTCATCTAAAGTGTATGGGCTTCCTGCTGTCTTCTACTACAGGTCATCTAAAGTGTATGGACTTCCTGCTGTCTTCTACAGTTAATTTACTTCCTGCTGTCTTATATTACAGGTCATCTAAAGTGTATGGGCTTCCTGCTGTCTTCTACAGTTAATTTACTTCCTGCTGTCTTCTATTACAGGTCATCTAAAGTGTATGGACGTCCTGCTCTCTTTCCATTGACTGCATTGCCGTTGTTGCCACATGAGCAGGACAACATGAGTCGAAAGAGGGACAAGCTGTTGGATGGACTGGAACAGAGTTTATACACTCTAACCAAGGACAACTTATGTTACCTGTGCGTTCGTTGTGGAATAGGCTCCAAGGATAGGTTCAAAGGTAAAGAAAACAGTGAACGCACGCTGCGGCGTCAAATCATGGAGGAAATCTGGGAAAATGAGGATTCAAAGTCTTGGTTACTCCAACTGAAAGAGGACATCCGAGGTGTACAGGAGGATGCTAGACATGTAACCATGAGCTCCAGTGCATCGAGCAGCGTGTCCTCGAGTCCCAGCCAGTCTGATGGTGATGGGGACGCTGCAGACTGCCATGAAGCTGGGAAGCCTCGACAGTTGGAAGTGACTCAGCGAACACACACTGGACAGAATCCTTACAGCTGTAATCAGTGTGGGAAGACATTCACTCAGTCAGGAAGCCTGGCAACTCATCTGAGAACACACACTGGAGAGAAACCTCATAGCTGTGATGTATGTGGGAAGACTTTTAACGTAGCCTTCAATCTGAACCGACACCAGCGAATACACACTGGAGAGAAACCCTACAGCTGTGAGAAGTGTGGGAAGAGCTTTTCTCAGTTAGGACTACTGGCCAGCCACCGTCGTTCGCACACAGGTGAGAAACCGTATGTCTGTGATCAGTGTGGGCAGAGCTTTGTCAATCCGGGATCCCTGTCAAAGCACAAGCGAAAACTACATGCAGGAGAGAAGCCTTATAGCTGTGCGGATTGTGGGAAGAGTTTCTTTGAATCACATACCCTGGCTAACCATCGGCGGACACACACAGGAGAGAAGCCTTATAGCTGTGATCTATGTGGGAAAAGTTTCGCTCTGTCAGGAACCCTGATTAAACATAAGCTGACTCATACAGGAGAGAAACCGTACTGTTGTGACCAGTGTGGGAAGAGCTTCCGTGAATCAGGAAGGTTGAAAGTTCACCAGAGAATGCACACTGGAGAGAAACCTTATGGCTGTGATCAATGTGGGAAGAAATTTGGTCATTCGCAACACCTGAAAGAACACCTGCGAACGCACACAGGAGAGAAGCCATTTAGCTGTGCTCAGTGTGAGAGGAAATTCACTCAACCACAACACCTGAAATCACACATGAGAACACACACTGGAGAGAAGCCGTTTGTCTGTGATCAGTGTGAGAAGAGATTCGCTCATTCACAACAATTCAAAGCACACATGCGAATGCACACTGGAGAGAAACCTCATATCTGCGATCAGTGTGAGAAGAAATTTGCTCATTCACAACACTTGAAGGATCACATGCGAACACACACAGGAGAGAAGCCATACATCTGTGGAGAGTGTGGAAAGAGCTTTGCTAGAACAGGAACATTGAAAGTGCACCAGAAATCACACGCAGCAGGTGAAGTGTGTACAGATCTGCCTCCCCAGCAGCAGTTCCAGAACCCTCAAATAAATCTGAACAGCCCAAAGTAACAGAACCCTCGATTAAACTCTGAACAGCACAAAGTTCCAGATCCATCTCCCTCCCCCGGGATCAGTTACAGAACCCTCCATAAACTCAGAAAAGTTCCGCTGCCGGACTCCTCTAGCACTAGGCAATTATGACACCTATCTGTTATATATATGCGGTAAAGAGGTCAATGGAACTCGACCAAAACTATAGAAATGCCATGGGGGAAAGATCCCGAATCTCCTCATGGTCACCTCACTATATGTTGAGGTAGAAATCAGAGTATAATGCTTGTATGGATGTCAACCCCCAACACATGTTCATGTCATCATCACCAAATCAACTGCATTATAGTAACAAAAGGACTTTGACTGCCATCAACGATTTGTGTATGCTACAAGCTCATGAGAACAGGAGTTAGCATTTTAGCAGTTACATCTTCTTAAAACAGGAAAAGGGACAACTTCAAAAATGTTATGCAGAGGAAACAGACAAATATATCGAAACCGGACTTCAGTAACCACTCTGTGGGCCTATTATATTACATAAATCATATAACTGATTTGACGAATATATCCACTTGGTTAGATCAGATGTGTTGAATGTGAGCCAATGACGACGTCACAGCGTCCTGAGTTCCATTGACCTCTTTTCCCTCATCTCTGCCTGAATCCAGCTCTACAGATTCTGAATTCAGTTTTAATAGATGAAATACTAACTTTTTATTGTTTTCCCCAATAGAAAATGTTTTTTTTTTTTTTAATTGAGGTGTGGTCAGAAATTGAATAAAATAGCCTCATGTACTTTTATCTGCTTTAAGATGACTTAAGACACTGTGTACAGAAACATTGGTTCATTCAAATCATTGAGTTACATGGAGTGTGCGTGACCTTTTATTGTTTTGACTCCTCAGTTCAGTCACAGTTAAATCTTGGTACCACACCTAATATTTATTAATGCATTTTATACTTGTACATTTCCCTATGTGAATCACACCGTTGTTGTAAAAGAACCACCTCATTCTATGTGAAGACTAGATACCTGTTAGAGATGACATCAACTACCACCACCCTGAGGCATATAACACAGAGAGAGAGAGAGAGTTCGGCCATGTTTTAGAACAGCTACCATGTTAATGCCTTTATTCAGCTATGGGAGAAGGAGGAGCTCTCAGAACGTTTAGACAGAACTACACTGGGAGAAGGAGGAGCTCTCAGAACGTTCAGACAGAACTACACTGGGAGAAGGAGGAGCTCTCAGAACGTTTAGACAGAACTACACTGGGAGAAGGAGGAGCTCTCAGAACGTTCAGACAGAACTACACTGGGAGAAGGAGGAGCTCTCAGAACGTTTAGACAGAACTACACTGGGAGAAGGAGGAGCTCTCAGAACGTTTAGACAGAACTACACTGGGAGAAGGAGGAGCTCTCAGAACGTTCAGACAGAACTACACTGGGAGAAGGAGGAGCTCTCAGAACGTTCAGACAGAACTACACTGGGAGAAGGAGGAGCTCTCAGAACGTTCAGACAGAACTACACTGGGAGAAGGAGGAGCTCTCAGAACGTTTAGACAGAACTACACTGGGAGAAGGAGGAGCTCTCAGAACGTTCAGACAGAACTACACTGGGAGAAGGAGGAGCTCTCAGAACGTTCAGACAGAACTACACTGGGAGAAGGAGGAGCTCTCAGAACGTTCAGACAGAACTACACTGGGAGAAGGAGGAGCTCTCAGAACGTTTAGACAGAACTACACTGGGAGAAGGAGGAGCTCTCAGAACGTTCAGACAGAACTACACTGGGAGAAGGAGCTCTCAGAACGTTCAGACAGAACTACACTGGGAGAAGGAGGAGCTCTCAGAACGTTTAGACAGAACTACACTGGGAGAAGGAGGAGCTCTCAGAACGTTCAGACAGAACTACACTGGGAGAAGGAGGAGCTCTCAGAACGTTCAGACAGAACTACACTGGGAGAAGGAGGAGCTCTCAGAACGTTCAGACAGAACTACACTGGGAGAAGGAGGAGCTCTCAGAACGTTCAGACAGAACTACACTGGGAGAAGGAGGAGCTCTCAGAACGTTCAGACAGAACTACACTGGGAGAAGGAGGAGCTCTCAGAACGTTCAGACAGAACTACACTGGGAGAAGGAGGAGCTCTCAGAACGTTTAGACAGAACTACACTGGGAGAAGGAGGAGCTCTCAGAACGTTCAGACAGAACTACACTGGGAGAAGGAGGAGCTCTCAGAACGTTCAGACAGAACTACACTGGGAGAAGGAGGAGCTCTCAGAACGTTCAGACAGAACTACACTGGGAGAAGGAGGAGCTCTCAGAACGTTCAGACAGAACTACACTGGGAGAAGGAGGAGCTCTCAGAACGTTCAGACAGAACTGCACTGGACCAACTCAACAGTACAGTAATACGGCTCTGACACCACCCAGTCCCCCCTTTTTATTTATTCTTATCATTAATGCCCATGACATTTATACATGTACATTACTTTTGTTAATAGCACAGTTCTTGTTAAGTTCTCTTGGTAGAGATGTTACCTTAAAAGGTAACAGGCTTATCCTGTTTTAGGTCAGTGAGTTGGCTTTTATGAAACAGCTAAATTGTTTATTTGACACTTTGCCAAATTAAATCTCTTCAAATGCAATAGTGTCCAAATTAAAATAGCCAAAAAAAGGGCGCTAAAACATGATGCAATAGATCTTCGGGCTCCACTGGGAAGAGGTGAGGCTAAATGTAAGATCAGAGCCTTTTTGATAGATCTGGAAGAGAGTGTTACTAGGTCAACGGGGGAATGTCCTCCTAGGGCTTATTCAGATTATTTTGGTGTGTCCTCTGGGGCAGAAGAAGTGTGCTTTGCGCCTCAAAAAGACATTTGAATGTAATGTTTTGTGCACGGATTTCCAACGCAGGGTGCCTGTCAACGAGGTTATCTCTAGGGTTGCGCATGCAGATTATTAATTCTTATTTAACTAGGCAAGTCAGTTAAGAACAAATTCTTATTTTCAATGACAGCCTAGGAACAGAAGGTTTAACAGTGCCTTGTTCAGGGGCAGAACGACAGATTTTTACCTTGTCAGCTCGGGGATTCGATCTTGCAACCTTTTGGTTATTAGTTCAAAGCTCTAACCACTAGGCTACCCAGCCGAGGAAGTAGGTGAAGTGATTGGTGCACGTCAACTGACGGGTATGGTGGATGGAGTAAGGAAATTGACTTCATCCATACTACTGTTCTTCGATGAAAAGTCTCTCCCTTCTCATGTAAAGTTAGGATTTGTGATATATCCTGTAAGAGCTTTTGTGCACAAACCCCTCTAGTGTCATAAATGCAAAAAGATTTGGTCACGTGTCAAGTGTATGCAAACGGGAAGAATATCGTATGCCAGCTGAGGTAATGCTACAACTGTAAAGGGCGAACATTCACCTTCATTTCCCGGATTGTCCAGTTAGGGGGAAGGAGTCAGAGGTGGCAAGAGTGAGGGATGTCCAGTGTGTCTCCTATCTGGAGGCGGTGAGAAGAGTGGAAGGGGCGAGTGGCGTTGAAGACGCAATGGTAATAGAGCCTGCACCAGTGAATGTTTCTCGGCAACCAAGGGATCCTGATATATTGCACGTGAAAAAGTTGGTCTTTGTAGCATTTAGTGCCTCCTCATAAACTACGCAAGACATAACAAAGAAGAAATCAGAGAACATTTTAGTCATTGTTTGGGCATACAGAACGTTCTTTTGTGACTCTGGAGTTTACAGCCGAGGCCTTGCAAGAAATCCTATCACAGAATGTTCTGTCCTCACAGGCCACTGAGCCGTTGTCAGGATGTGACTTGAATTGGACTGTGACAGACGGAGTAGGATAGGTTTTTAATGTTTATTTTCCAACAATTGAGTTTTTTTCCTTCTATCGTTTACCACTCGTACAGTAGGTGGCGGCATGCACCTAACACTTGTTTGCGGACCGCCATAATAACGTCGAAGAAGAAGAACAACAACAATGCCAGTCAAAGCGGAAGTTGCTACCTTGCAAGAGAGTAGCTGAAACGTTCGTGCTTGTAGCCTACTATAAATATATCCTATTTTCAATCTCCAAAATGCAACAGCCACAGGACAACTTTGTTTGAAAGTCATAAAGGATCATTAGCCCAAACCGACGAGATAAAGCTAGCTAGGTACCTCATTTTCCACGTGGAAAAAAAGGAGGACAGGGACTTGCTAGCTACGTTAGCTTGCTAGCTAGCTGGCTTTTCTACAAGGAATTTGGTGAGTTAAATAGCTAGCTTCTGTTCAACAACAGCTGTAGGTGGATTAATATTTTTGTGCACTTAAGAGCGACGAATGTTGACAGTCTAGATATGACGATATCGTCAATAATTCCAGTTTAGTGGTTCGTGAACAAACACGGCAGTGTAGGCCCGGCCCTGGCCATTCTGCCGCCCTAGACGAGACGACAACAAAAAAGCCGCCCTCCAAAACTAGAATAGTGTAGTCAGTGTCTGCGTGGTACCGTTTGTAAAACATACATTTCCATTGTGTTATTAGTCCTGATTCCTGTGACTAATCATTTTGGCTGTTTAAGCTCTGAATATCAGCTACCCAATTTTTATCAGTGAGCCTATTTGCAATGAGTCAATCTATTTACACAGCAGGAAATGCTCAACTATTGTATTTTTTTTGCTCTGATCAGTTCGTCAAAAACCATTAAGGAATATAAACTTGTAATCACTGATTATCATGATTTAGCCCGCAGGGTGGGACTCCTGGACAGCAGGTGTGGGTAGCCTGATTTTTAGGATGTAGTATTTGTTAAAATGTCATTCACACTGAATAGCTTTTTTTATTGCCTCAATTTTGTTTAGACTATTTGATCGGAGAAGCGTGCATGCATGATGTAAAAAGTGTGTTTCACGACATTGTCATAGATTTATGTAGATTATTTTTTGACGGAACGTTGATGGAGCGCCATAGCGGTGCATCTCTCTAACAGCACAATGGAGAAGCACGGACCAGCTAAATATTTGGCGAAAATAATTTATTAGTTTGTCTGCCACCAGTAAGAATCATAAATCTGGATGTCATTAGGTGAATGCACCAATTTGTAAGTCGCTCTGGATAAGAGCGTCTGCTAAATTACTTAAATGTAATGTAAATGTAAATAAATTACTCATTATAAATCTTAAAATGTGTCAGTTTCACAACTAAGCCGCATAAAACAGATCTTCGATGTCCCAATACCATGGCAACGGGTTTGAGCTATTATACGAAACAACAATAGATGCATAAATTCGTTCTTTTAAATATAAGTTATGATGTAAAATTCTCTCCGGAAATAATTCTCAGTGTATATATGGAGTTTTGAACAGACAGACCGGTGCAGAGTCTGCCATGCGGACACAGAATCAATAGCGTGTCTCTTTGGTATTGTCCTTTAGGGCTGGGCAGTTTGGCTCAATAGCGTGTCTCTTTGGTACTGTCCTTTAGGGCTGGGCAGTATGGCTCAATAGCGTGTCTCTTTGGTCCTGTCCTTTAGGGCTGGGTGATATGGCTCAATAGCGTGTCTCTTTGGTACTGTCCTTTAGGGCTGGGCAGTATGGCTCAATAGCGTGTCTCTTTGGTCCTGTCCTTAAGGGTTGGGCAGTATGGCTCAATAGCATGTCTCTTTGGTCCTGTCCTTTAGGGCTGGGTGATATGGCTCAATACTCATATCTCCATTTATGTTCAAATTTATTGGCGATTTACGATTTATCTTGATATTTTGAAATGTTATTCTCCAAATAAGCTTTGTTGTACAATGTTCAAGGTAAAATACACTGCATTTAAAAACGGTCAGCAATCATCTAATCAATCCCGAGCTTGTGAAATTATACCAAGACTGAATATATGCCTTCGACAACCATAAGACCCACTAATCATTTAATCAATATATATATATATATATATATATATATATATATATATATATATATATATATATATATATATATATATATATATATATATTTTTTTTTTTTGCTATCACTGATCTGGCTTTCAGGTCTGTCTATACAAATTCCCTTTTTTGTTATAACTTTAGCTTGAACCATGCACATTCACTAATAATGTAGCAGGCATTATAGAACATTAACACTGGTCTCATAAACAATCTCTCCAGCACAAAGCCCACGTGCTAGTAGTGAGTAGCCAGCTCATATTTATATTTACAGGTTTTGAATCTATTTGCTAACAAGGCAGAACAGTTGAATTGTTATGAACACAGCCTTTCAGTCAGTCTCCAGCTGTTTGAACAGCATGCTAGCCTGTCCACTTTGTTCACATGTTGAAATCAAGTGGCCTACCTTCTCTCAGAATGAGAACGATTTGCCAATTCCTTATATAATTGTTTTATTCTTATTGCACATTCATAAAACACAGACTAAACAGCGAGTATAAGTCTTTATTTGACTGAAATGCTGCTAGCGGTACGTGGTACTGTAAAGCGCTCGCGACAAAATGAGCAGTTTTGCATCTGTTTTAGTAGTGTCTGATCTGCTTGAAATGTGAGGAGTTGTAACACAAACAGGGTTAGAGAGGTCAACTTCTCCTCTATCACAGTAACATAATAGTGTCTGATCTGCTTGAAATGTGAGGAGTTGTAACACGAACAGGGTTAGAGAGGTCAACTTTTCCTCTATCACAGTAACATAATAGTGTCTGATCTGCTTGAAATGTGAGGAGTTGTAACACGAACAGGGTTAGAGAGGTCAACTTTTCCTCTATCACAGTAACATAATGTCTCCGTGTGTTTCAGTGTCCATATGACCGAGTGTTGGACCAAACAGCGAGTTGGAACTGCTTTGTCAGCGACGAAGAAGTGATCTCTCATCTTTGTTGTTGTGAGTGGGAGGGACTTGGGAGAAAGAGGTCCAGAGAGAGGTTTCACTCTCGACCAAAATAAGCCCAATGTGTTTCTATGTGCTTATTTTGAACCTAAGCTTGTCGCCTGTCTTCACTTTGGGACAACAACTCCTGTTGTTAGGGAGGAGACGTGAGCATTTCGTCATTATATACAGATATCTGATGTAAATGGGGAAAGTGCACACAGTAGAGAAGGACCAAAAAGACAGGATGAGAACAAGAGGACATGAACTTGATTCTGCAATACAGGCACTTGTAATCTTTCGCAGAAACATACATTAGAATAAATACAATTTAATGTGATATATCGCCCAGCCCTACTGTCCAGTAGGTGTGTAGTTTCTGGAGTCAGGTTCAGGAATAATATCAGGGTGTTGTTGGACCTGCTCACTGTGTTGCTGGGAGACTTGAAGGACCACCGTCAGTCAACAGGAAATATCATTGTGCTCTTGGGTTAAATGTTTATTTTTTGGGGACGTTTGGTCAGAAATATTGCAGATGGCGGGGTTCAAGTCCCTAGTGAGACACCATGGGAGAATGGAAGGATATATTGCGAGAGGAAATGGTAGAAGGATGATTTACTGGGAAAGGTTGGTTCTGATGCTGTCTGAAGGGTGGAATTAATTATTGTTGGAAAAATTATATACGCAAGTGTACAGTATAAATGTTTGAGGTCCTCCAATCGGATGTGAGGGTGGGGTTATTTAGATCCTCCAATCAGGGGGGGGGTAAGGATGGGATTATGGATGTCCTCCAATCAGGGGTGGGGGTGGGAATGGGATTATTGTATGTTTTATATTTAGCTATTTATGTTTTGTGTTTCATGCTGTGACCGGTGTCTGCTGGTCCTGGTAGATTCATGCTGTGAGCGTTGTGTCTTCTGGTCCTGGTAGATTCATGCTGTGACCGGTGTGTCTGCTGGTCCTGGTAGATTCATGCTGTGAGTGGTGTGACTTCTGGTCCTGGTAGATTCATGCTGTGAGTTGTGTGTCTTCTGGTCCTGGTAGATTCATGCTGTGAGTGGTGTGTCTTCTGGTCCTGATAGATTCATGCTGTGACCGGTGTGACTTCTGGTCCTGGTAGATTCATGCTGTGAGTGGTGTCTTCTGGTCCTGGTAGATTCAGGCTGTGAGAGGTGTGTCTGCTGGTCCTGGTAGATTCATGCTGTGAGCGGTGTGTCTGCTGGTCCTGGTAGATTCATGCTGTGAGTGGTGTCTTCTGGTCCTGGTAGATTCATGCTGTGAGTGGTGTCTTCTGGTCCTGGTAGATTCATGCTGTGAGTGGTGTCTTCTGGTCCTGGTAGATTCATGCTGTGAGTGGTGTGACTGCTGGTCCTGGTAGTTTCATGCTGTGAGTGGTGTGTCTACTGGTCCTGGTGTAACGGATGTGAAATGGCTAGCTAGTTAGCGGTGGTGCGAGCTAGCAGCCTTTCAGTCGGTTACGTCACTCGCTTTGAGACCTTGAAGTAGTGGTTCCCCTTGCACTGTAAGGTCCGCGGCTTTTGTGGAGCGATGGGTAACGACGCTTCGTGGGTGACTGTTGTTGATGTGTGCAGAGGGTCCCTGGTTCGCGCCCGGGTCGGGGCGAGGGGGACGGTCTAAAGTTATACTGTTACACTGGTAGATTCATGCTGTGAGTGGTGTGTCTGCTGGTCCTGGTAGATTCATGCTGTGAGCGGTGTGTCTGCTGGTCCTGGTAGATTCATGCTGTGACCGGTGTGTCTGCTGGTCCTGGTAGATTCATGCTGTGAGAGGTGTGACTGCTGGTCCTGGTAGATTCATGCTGTGAGAGGTGTGACTGCTGGTCCTGGTAGATTCATGCTGTGAGCGGTGTGACTGCTGGTCCTGGTAGATTCATGCTGTGAGTGGTGTGTCTGCTGGTCCTGGTAGATTCATGCTGTGAGAGGTGTGTCTGCTGGTCCTGGTAGATTCATGCTGTGAGCGGTGTGACTGCTGGTCCTGGTAGATTCATGCTGTGAGAGGTGTGTCTGCTGGTCCTGGAAGATTCATGCTGTGACCGGTGTGTCTGCTGGTCCTGGTAGATTCATGCTGTGACCGGTGTGTCTGCTTGTCCTGGTAGTTATGGGTGCGCTCACATCCATGCCCGCCTGGGCGTACCAAGTCCCGCCCTTGAAAAATCCCTTTGGGCCTGGGCGGGACCTTGCCGATGTCTCTGGGCGAGTGGGGGCACGAGCACCCACTGACCAGAGCACCCACTGACCAGAGCACCCACTGACCAGAGCACCCACTGACCAGAGCACCCACTGACCAGAGCACCCTCTGACCAGAGCACCCTCTGACCAGAGCACCCTCTGACCAGAGCACCCTCTGACCAGAGCACCGTCTGACCAGAACACCCACTGACCAGAACACCCACTGACCAGAACACCCACTGACCAGAACACCCACTGACCAGAACACCCACTGACCAGAACACCCACTGACCAGAACACCCACTGACCAGAACACCCTCTGACCAGAACACCCTCTGACCCTCTGATGTGTGCAGCCATTTGTATTGTTGTTTTAAAGAAAATAAGAAAATCTATCTACATACAGTATCAGTCAAAAGTTTAGACACACCTACCCATTCCAGGGTTTTTCTTTATTTTGACAATTTTTTTCTACATTATAGAATAATGGTGAAGTCATCAAAACTATGAAATAACACATATGGAATTATGTAGTAACCAAAAAGGTGTTAAACAAATCAATAGTCAAAATAAAGAAAAACCCTTGCATGAGTAGGTGTTTTTAAACTTTTGACTGGTACTGTGTAAGAAAAATGGGCACTGCTTATCATGGGGTGACTTCAGCGCTCACTTAAATAGCCCATATGCCACTTGGGTGACAGAAAATGTCATTGTTTTTGGGCAGAATTATGTGAGCTGTTATGTGTTGTTGGAGGTGCGTCTTGTTCAGTTTAGCTCAGAATATACCGCCTTCATCAATTAGCCACACTTGTCGACCGCCTAATCCTGGCTAATGGGGCTGGGACCGACTATTACCCCCAAAAGTTCCCGCCCAACTTTGTCGGTGAACGTTAGTCTGATAATGACCTGTTTTAAAAAGACGATTAGCTCAAATCAACCATACAGTTCAATTTGCATGTCGCCTTTAAACTACGTTCTGAATAGCTGCAAAAATAGCAGCAGAGTTTTGTAATTGATTTGGTTGCGGCCATGTTGAAATGACGTCATTAGTCGAGATCTGAGTTCCCTTCTTTAGATCAGGAGACTGATAGCCCCAAGACGCTAATGTTAAGCAAGACAAACTCATTTGCACGATTTCACTAAATATCATCAATATCATTTTGGTGGGTAAATTAGAGCTTGTTTTGTGAAAACAAATCGTATTTTGTTGGCCTCTGGTACATTTTAAAGCCAGATTATATTTTCTATTTGCAACTATCAGGGAATAACTCTGATCACATTTTTTTCACACGTTTTACAGTGTTAATTTCATCAACTGTTGTATGATATGAGATAAAACACAGGAACATTTTTATTCTGCACTGGGCCTTTAAAGGATTTCTGTAAGAGTAGAGCAATGTAGGTATGAATTGAACAATCAAAACACATTTTATTTGTCACGTGGCAATTACAACTGGTGTAGACTTTAATTTAAAAATAAAATAGTAACATGAGGAATAAAATACAATACACAAGAATTGCGCTATATACAGGGAGTACCAGATCGATGTGGAGCTATATACAGGAAGTACCAGATCAATGTGGAGCTATATACAGGGAGTACCAGATCAATGTGCAGCTATATACAGGGAGTACCAGATCAATGTGGAGCTATATACAGGGAGTACCAGTACCACATCAATGTGGAGCTATATACAGGAAGTACCAGATCAATGTGGAGCTATATACAGGGAGTACCAGTACCAGATCAATGTGGAGCTATATACAGGGAGTACCAGATCGATGTGGAGCTATATACAGGGAGTACCAGATCAATGTGGAGCTATATACAGGGAGTACCAGATCAATGTGGAGCTATATACAGGGAGTACCAGATCAATGTGGAGCTATATACAGGGAGTACCAGATCAATGTGGAGCTATATACAGGGAGTACCAGTACCAGATCAATGTGGAGCTATAAACAGGGAGTACCAGATCAATGTGGAGCTATATACAGGGAGTACCAGTACCACATCAATGTGGAGCTATATACAGGAAGTACCAGATCAATGTGGAGCTATATACAGGGAGTACCAGATCAATGTGGAGCTATATACAGGGAGTACCAGATCAATGTGGAGCTATATACAGGGAGTACCAGATCAATGTGGAGCTATATACAGGGAGTACCAGATCAATGTGGAGCTATATACAGGGAGTACCAGATCAATGTGGAGCTATATACAGGGAGTACCAGATCAATGTGGAGCTCCAGAAGACAGCTGGCGTGTGCTGTGTGGAGGCATCAACTCGTGTACTCTGCTCCAGAAGTTGTGACTCGTGGGATTATGGTGGTGCTTGAATGAACGGCCAATCATATTGCTCAACTACAAATAGCATGACATTTACGTGTGTAGTCTTCAAAGGTAGACTGCGTCAGAGCAGGAAAATGTTGAACTGGAATGCAAAAATGAGCGGAGAAGTTACTGGCCCTGTCGTGCGAGTGACTGATGAGATCCACTGGCCTGACTGACACGTTTTTTACGGGCCCAGCGTTCATGTCGGGCCCGGCACGCAAAATAAAATGTATGATTGTGCCATAAAACAACAGGCCAAGTGTTAGCAGGTGGGCTACAGTCATTGGACCGTATCCCCAACGCTATAGACCACGTCTCGTTAATGAATCATTAATCAGAGGTTTTAAGTGTCCAAATTCATCAATATGCTGAAATTAGTTGTGATTTTGTTGAAGACCAAGACATTCCTCTCTACACACACACACGACACACACACGTCACACACACACACACACATCACACTTGTTCAGATTACTTGTATTTTGCTAAAATACTACCTTTTTTAAAAAAGGACTTGGACTTCCTGCTGTCTTCTTCTACTACAGGTCATCTAAAGTGTATGGACTTCCTGCTATCTTCTTCTTCTACAGGTCATCTAAAGTGTATGGACTTCCTGCTGTCTTCTTCTTCTACAGGTCATCTAAAGTGTATGGACTTCCTGCTGTCTTCTTCTTCTACAGGTCATCTAAAGTGTATGGACTTCCTGCTGTCTTCTTCTTCTACAGGTCATCTAAAGTGTATGGACTTCCTGCTGTCTTCTTCTTCTACAGGTCATCTAAAGTGTATGGACTTCCTGCTGTCTTCTTCTTCTACAGGTCATCTAAAGTGTATGGACTTCCTGCTGTCTTCTTCTTCTACAGGTCATCTAAAGTGTATGGACTTCCTGCTGTCTTCTTCTTCTACAGGTCATCTAAAGTGTATGGACTTCCTGCTGTCTTCTTCTACTACAGGTCATCTAAAGTGTATGGACTTCCTGCCGTCTTCTTCTACTACAGGTCATCTAAAGTGTATGGACTTCCTGCTGTCTTCTTCTTCTACAGGTCATCTAAAGTGTATGGAATTCATGCTGTCTTCTTCTACTACAGGTCATCTAAAGTGTATGGACTTCCTGCCGTCTTCTTCTACTACAGGTCATCTAAAGTGTATGGACTAACTGCTGTCTTCTTCTTCTACAGGTCATCTAAAGTGTATGGGCTTCCTGCTGTCTTGCCATTGACGGCATTGTCATTGTTCCCACCAGCAGGACAACATGAGTGGAGAGAAGGAAGCATTGCTGGAAGAAATTGAACAGAGTTTACACCCTCTAACGGAGGATCATTTGCGATACCTGTGTGAACGCTGTGGAATAGATGGCTCCCAAGTTACAGGAAAGAACCATCGCTCGTTGCGACGTAAAATCATGGAGGAAATGTGGGTAAATGCAGATTCGGTCAAATCGGAGGAGCAGGGAATGTCTTGGTTACTCCGACTGAAAGATGACATCAGAAAGATACAGGAAGAATCTAGTGTGGCACCCATGAGTCCCAGCCAGTCTGATGATGATGATGATGATGATGATGATGCTACAGACTGCGATGAAGAATGGAACGTGGAGAACAATGATGAAGAGGGAGATTCAGATTCGATGTCATCAAGTAGGAACAATGGTGTGTATTAGACTACAGTCTGCTTCTGTAACAGTTCATTGATTGGTAAATATTTATTTATTGAGCCATATTTCCTGAACGTAACTATTCAGTGTTGTATAGCAGCTCATCTGTGTTGGATGGGGAAGATACTTAAACACTAGTTCATTGTGAAATACTTTGGTACATGTGAGGAACCTTAACTTCATGGCTTTGTTTCACAGGGGACAACCCTAACGGTCGCTCGCTCAGTGGGAGGGTCTTATCATCTGGGAAAACTCCAGGGTTGAAAGAGATCCAGCGACCTTATAGCTGTGATGTATGTGAGAAAAGTTTCCCACATTTAGGAGACCTAAAGAGACACCAGAGAATACACACAGGAGAGAAACCATATGGCTGTGATCAATGTGGGAAGAGTTTCCGTCAGCCAGGGCAACTGACTAAACACAAGGTAATACACACTGGAGAGAAATCTTTTCGCTGTGATCAATGTGGGAAGAGTTTTGCTCGAGCAGATTCCAGGACTGAACACAAGCGAACACACACAGGATGGAAATCTTATGTCTGTGATCAATGTGGGAAGAGTTTCACTACCTTAGGAGCACTGACTATACACCAGAGAATTCACACAGGAGAGAAACCTTATGTCTGTGCTGTATGTGAAAAGAGTTTCCGTCAGTCAGGACAACTGACTATACACAAGCGAACACACACAGGAGAGAAACCATATAATTGTGATCAATGTGAGAAGAGTTTTGCTGAAGCTGGTTCCCTGACTGAACACAAACGAACACATACAGGAGAGAAACCATATGTCTGTGATCAATGTGGGAAGAGTTTCACTACCTTAGGAACACTGACTATACACCAGAGAATTCACACAGGAGAGAAACCATATGTCTGTACTGTATGTGGAAAGGGTTTCCGTCAAACGGTACAACTGACAAGGCACAAGAGAACACACACGGGAGATAAATCTTATAGAAGCTTTGATCAATGAGGGGATTCGATCATCTCGCCTGGGTTGCCTCGGTACGAAGTGTTTGCATCTGGTGAAAGGTGGATTGCGTTCGTTTTGGAACCAGGAAAGCCCATGGCAAAGTCGGCTCAAAACAAAAGTGACATAGATTTAAGCTCGTGAAGTAATGACTGTGATTCTTTTTTTTTTTCAAAAGCAAGAAGTGATTGCTTTTGATAAAATCATCTTATCTGCCTTCTCAATGAAAACTCATTTGATGTTTTATGGAGAAGATATGTATGTTTCTGATGCACCGTGGTGGCTTGTTGACAACATGACCGAGCGATGCAGATTACTGTTACATTTCAGAAGGGCGCTCCTCCAACGCTTTCGCCCGTTTTACGTCACGGGCCATAGACGGGGGGGGCGTGGCTTAGCATGATCCAATCCGCCCACTGACTTTACACAAGCTAACACACACACTGGAGAGAAGCCTTTCCAATGCTCTGTGTGGATAGAGTTACACCAACATAAGGCTTTTTTGAAATCTCAGGAGAGAAACCAAACCTCTGTGCTATATGTGGAAACAGTTTTCCGTCAGGCATTACACAACTGACTAGACACATGCTAACACACAGGGGAGAGGGCTGTGATCAATGAGGGAAGAGTTTTGCTCGAGCGGATTACCTGACTGATACTCACAGTTGAAGATGCATCAGCGAACACACACTGGAGAGAGAGACATTATAGATGTGTGGTCTGCTGTGAGTTTAGTTTATTAGGATCCCCATTTAGCCACAGGATTTTGGATCCCCATTCTTCACGGTTTTGGTACCGTGAATAAACTCCGTGGTGTGTCTGCTGGGGTATCTACAGTGTATTTGGAAAGTATTCAGACCCCGGGGGAGAAGGACCTTGGCCAGGGCGGTGACCAAGAACACAATGGTCACTCTGACAGAGCTCCTCAGTTCCTCTGTGGAGATGGGAGAACCTTCTAGAAGGACAACCATCTCTGCACTACTCCACCAATCAGGCCTTTATGGTAGAGTGTCCAGATGGAAGCCACTCCTCAGTAAAAGGCACATGACAGCCCGCTTAGAGTTTGCCAAAAGGCACCTAAAGGACTCTTAGACCATGAGAAACAAGCATCATGCTGTGGGGATGTTTTTCAGCAGCAGGGACTGGGAGACTAGTCAGGATCGAGGGAAACATGAACGGAGCAAGGTACAGAGAGATCCTTGATAAAAACCTGCTCCGGACCTCAGACTGGGGCGATGGTTCATCTTCCAACAGGACAATGACCCTAAGCACACAGCCAAGACGACGCAGAAGTGGCTTCGGGACAAGTCTCTGAATGTCCTTGAGTGGCCCAGCCAGAGACCGGACTTGAACCCGATCTAACATCTCTGGAGAGACCTGAAAATAGCTGTGCAGCGACGCTCCCCAGCCAACCTGACAGAGCTTGAGAGGATCTGCAGAGAAGAATGGGGGAAACTCTCCAAATACAAGTTGGTGTCATACCCAAGAAAACTCAAGGCTGTAATCGCTGCCAAAGGTGCTTCAAAAAAAGTACTGATTTAAAGGGTCTGAATAGTTATGTAAATATGTCATTTTTTAAACTTTATTTGTATACATTTGCAACAACAACAAAAAATTAAATTATCAGGTTTTCTTTCATCATGGGGTATTGAGTGTAGATTGATGATAAACAATTTAATCAATTTTAGAATAAGGCCGTAACGTAACAACGTGGAATAAATCAAGGGAACAGAATACTTCCTGTTCTGAAGTGTAATTACAAATACATTATACAAGTGGTGAATTCAACACACAAATATTTCTGAAGACAAGAAGTAGTCCATTTCTCCTCAACTCTCAACCATACAAGACTATCATCCATGTTGTTGATGTTAGTTATATATGCGTGTAGTTAAAGGGCAAGGCGTGCTGCTTTGTTTTGAGCCAGGTTTGCTGGGTCTTTTCTGCACCTGATCATATGAGTAGACAGTCATCAAGATGGGACAAGACCAGAGTCTGGACAACTAGTACAGTTGATCTTTGTGTCAGAAACACAGAACATATTTTTATAACAGACACACCTCTTTCCATCTTCACAACAACTTAGTCAATATGACTAGACCATGTTAACTTCTCCCCATCTTCACAACAACTTAGTCAATATGACTAGACCATGTTAACTTCTCTCCATCTTCACAACAACTCAGTCAATATGACTTGACCATGTTAACTTCTCTCCATCTTCACAACAACTCAGTCAATATGACTTGACCATGTTAACTTCTCCCCATCTTCACAACAACTTAGTCAATATGACTAGACCATGTTAACTTCTCTCCATCTTCACAACAACTCAGTCAATATGACTTGACCATGTTAACTTCTCCCCATCTTCACAACAACTCAGTCAATATGACTTGACCATGTTAACTTCTCTCCATCTTCACAACAACTCAGTCAATATGACTTGACCATGTTAACTTCTCTCCATCTTCACAACAACTCAGTCAATATGTCTTGACCATGTTAACTTCTCCCCATCTTCACAACAACTCAGTCAATATGACTTGACCATGTTAACTTCTCTCCATCTACACAACAACTTAGTCAATATGACTTGACCATGTTAACTTCTCTCCATCTTCACAACAACTCAGTCAATATAACTTGACCATGTTAACTTCTCCCCATCTTCACAACAACTTAGTCAATATGACTTGACCATGTTAACTTCTCTCCATCTTCACAACAACTTAGTCAATATGACTTGACCATGTTAACTTCTCTCCATCTTCACAACAACTTAGTCAATATGACTTGACCATGTTAACTTCTCTCCATCTTCACAACAACTTAGTCAATATGACTTGACCATGTTAACTTCAACTTGTTCAATGGATACACACCCTTCACGCAACAACCCCAGTTGAGGTTTAGGTCTAAGAGAGAAAGGTTTGAGCCAAACACAATGCTTTTAGATGTATTTAAGTCCAGTGTATTCTGTAAGTCCTTGCTAAGAGTCTCCGTGAGCTCCCTGGCTGTTGGTGCTGATGTGTGGAGTCTGCAGTCGTCAGCAATACATCGTCATTTTAGCTTCTTGTAAGAGAAATGGCAAATCATTTGTAAACATAGAGAAGAAGTAAGGTGTGTTGGTTTGATGGCATGTTGAGGGTTTCACTCTGTGAGGGGTTATATTTACTTTACGACCTACTGTTAGTGCTTTCATCTTAAGATGGCGGAGAGACAGTCACTTTAAAAACGGGTTCATATTGTGGGCTCATATTGTCAATTAAAATGATGTTATAATGTAGAATGTTTTGCCAATGTTATAAGGTACAGTTTTCATGTTGGAATTTAATGTTATAGGTAGGAGTTTTCATGTTGTAATTCAATCGGTAGAGTTCATGTTTTTAATTCAATGTAATTAAAATTTAACGCATATGTGCTTTTAGTTTAATACATGCCACTGTATTTTTTGCTTTTAATGAGAATAAATACGAAGCTCCTATGAACTTTGGCATTCTTTTTTTCCCACTTATTCTTCAGAGAACAACTAAAAATGCAACAAGTTTTACCTGAAGTAAGATTAGCAACACGAAACATCATCCACGTAGACACACAATAGTTTCGTATCTCCTATTGGGGAAAGACTAATGAACTGACTGCACAGTCACTATGGGAGCTCTGTCTACAGCGCCCGGTTAAATTGTGCATACAAGCAATTATTTTTTTAAACTCTGCAAACGGTTAACCTCGTGAGATATACACTGCTCAAAAAAATAAAGGGAGCACTTAAACAACACAATGTAACTCCAAGTCAATCACACTTCTGTGAAATCAAACTGTCCACTTAGGAAGCAACACTGACAATACATTTCACATGCTGTTGTGCAAATGGAATAGACAAAAGGTGGAAATTATAGGCAATTAGCAATGCACATTTGTGGCCTGCTGGGGGTCATTTTGCAGGGCTCTGGCAGTGCTCCTCCTTGCACAAAGGCGGAGGTAGCGGTCCTGCTGCTGGGTTGTTGCCCTCCTACGGCCTCCTCCTCGTCTCCTGATGTACTGGCCTGTCTCCTGGTAGCGCCTCCATGCTCTGGACACTATGCTGACAGACACAGCAAACCTTCTTGCCACAGCTCGCATTGATGTGCCATCCTGGATGAGCTGCACTACCTGAGCCACTTGTGTGGATTGTAGACTCCGTCTCATGCTACCACTAGAGTGAAAGCACCGCCAGCATTCAAAAGTGACCAAAACATCAGCAAGGAAGCATAGGAACTGAGAAGTGGTCTGTGGTCACCACCTGCAGAAGCACTCCTTTATTGGGGGTGTCTTGCTAATTGCCTATAATTTCCACCTTTTGTCTATTTCATTTGCACAACAGCATGTGAAATGTATTGTCAATCAGTGTTGCTTCCTAAGTGGACAGTTTGATTTCACAGAAGTGTGATTGACTTGGAGTTACATTGTGTTTTTTAAGTGTTCCCTTTATTTTTTTGAGCAGTGTAGATTTTTTCTGTAAAGTGGGTAACATAATACTATCATCCTAAATTGAAAATGTTGATTTATTTGTACATATTAGATTATTTTATATTATAAACTATCACTCAAATACAGTGCCTTCTGATAGTATTCAGACCTCTTGACTTTTTCCACATTTTGTTATGTTACAGCCTTATTCTAAAAATGGATTACATTGTTTTTTTCCTTATATAATTTCCACACAATGCCCCAATAGACAAAGCAAAGCCTGGTTTTTAGACTTTTGCTAATTTTCTTTTTTAAGCGGAAATATCACATTTACATAAGTACTCAGTACTTTTGTTGAAGCAGCTTTCGCAGCGATTAAAGCATCCAGGCTTGGGTGTGATGCTACAAGCTTAGCACACCTGTATTTGGGGAGTTTCTCCCATTCTTCTCTGCAGAAAGGCAATTCCTTCGACCTCATGGCTTGGTTTTTGCTCTGAAATGCATTGCCAACTGTGGGACCTTATATAGACAGGTGTGCGCCTTTCCAAATCATGTCCAATCAATTGAATTTACCACAGGTGGACTCCAATCAGGTTGTAAAAACATCTCAAGGATGATCAATGGAAACACGATGCATCTGAGCTCAATTCTGAGTCTCATAGCAGAAGGTCTGAAGAGTTATGTAAATAAGATATTTCTGTTTGCAAAAATGTCTAAAAACCTGTTTTTGCTTTGTTATTATGGGGTGTAGATTGCTGATTTTTTTATTTTATTTAATCCATTTTAGAATAAGGCTGTAACGTAATAAAATGTGGAAAAAGTCAATAGGTCTGAATACTTTCCGAAGGCACTGTACTTTCCCAACCCTTGTCGGTTTTGATATCTCATGTCAAATTAAACAAGTTAAATACCAAAGCAATTTATTTGTTTCCTCACCCCATTTCGGGCAGCCTTCCAGAATCTCCATCTGACATTCTAGAATTTAGATGACTGTCTTCAACTAATTCTCTTCTAACCAGTGATGTAAAAGTTATTCTCAGATTCCGTGTGGCTTTTGAGTAGTGCTAGTTTGATTTCAAGGTGATATTGATAGAAGTGATGAACAAAAACGTGTAGCGTTACACTTATCGTGATGTGGACCCACTTGAATCATAATGCAACACATTGAAATGCATCCTGCCTGTCTTCTGCAGGTTGTCCTCTAACCAGTGATGAAAGAAATATCTCCAGTTTCCATGTGGCTAGGGAGGTGACTGAGAACCCAATGACCACTCTGACAGAACTACAGAATTCCTTTGCTGGGATGGGAGAACCTGACAAAAGGACAACAGTCTCTACAGCACCTCAACCAATCTGGGCTTTATGGGAGAATGGCCAGATTGGCTTCCATCTTCAGGAGTGGCTTCACTCCTGTGAAAAATGAAAAAGTCACATGACAGCAGGCCTGGAGTTTGCAAAAAGGCACTTGAAAGACTCAGAGCATAATTCAAAATATTCTGTGGTCTGATGAGACAAAAATGTAACTCTTCAGCCTGAATGCAAAGCGCTATGTCTGGAGAAAACCAGGCATAGCTCATCACCCATCTAACACCATCCATTCCTTGATGCATGGTGGTGGCAGCATCATGCTATGGGGATGCTTTTCAGTAGCAGGGACTGGAAAACTGGTAAGGATAGAGGGACAATGAATGGAGCCAAATACAGGCAAATCCTTGATGAGAACTTACTTCAGAGTGCAAACGACCTTAGGCTGGGGCGGAGATTTACGCTCCAACAGGACAATGACCCAAGCATACAGCGAAAACAATGCTGGAATGGCTTCAGAACAAGAATGTAAAAGTCCTTGAGTAGCCCAGCCAAAGCCCAGACTTGAATACCATTGAAAATCAGTGGAAAGACTTGAAGATTGCTGTTCACGCTGTGCCCCATCTAACTTAACAGAGCTTGAGAAGATATGCAAGGAAGAAAGGGAGAAAATCCCCAAATCCAGATGTGCAAAGCTGATCCAGACATACCCAAGACGACTCAAAGCTGATACAGACATACACAAGACGACTCAAAGCTGATCCAGACATACCCAAGACGACTCAAAGCTGATCCAGACATACCCAAGATGACTCAAAGCTGATCCAAATATACCCAAGACGACTCAAAGCTGATACAGACATACCCAAGGTGACTCAAAGCTGTAACCACCACCAAAGGTGCTTCTACAAAGCATTGACTCTGGGGTTTGAATACTTATGTAAATTTGACATTTCCGTATTTAATTTTCAATAAATTAGCTAAAATTGCTAAAAACATGTTTTCACTTTGTCATGATGGGTTATTGTGTGTAGATGGGTGAGACAAACATATATTTAATCCATTTTTAATTCCGTCTGTAAGACAACTAAATAAGTCAAGGGGTGTGAATACTTTCTGAAGGCACTGTATAAGTGTAGAATAGATAGTGGATTTTCCCCTGCCTGTAATTCTAAATCGATACTCGATTGCTTTGGCCTGTGTGACTGAACGCAACAACGGCAGTCAAGGCGGAAGTTGCTACCCTGCTAAATATGGATGCTGAAAGAGTCGTGCAGGTACTAGCCTTTACGCAAGATATCCTCCGAAATACATCAGCCACAGGACAGCTTTGTTTGGACGTCGTAATGGACCATTAGCCTTAACTGGATATAGCTAGCTAGCTACCTCATTTTCCACGTGGAAAAATACTTTAGCAAGCTATCTGGGATTTTCTACAAGGAATCTGGTGAGTTGGCCAGTTTCTGTGCACTTAAGGGCGACTAATGTTTGCAGTCTAGCTATTTATGACGACAATGTTACTAATTAGAGTTTTGTGAAGTGCAAACAAACACGGCAGTGCAACTATCACCCCGAAGTTATGTTCCCGCCTAACTAGTCGTCGGTGCATGTTAGCCTGATACTGTTCCCTTTTAAAAGATGAATAGCTCAAATCAACCATACGGTTTTATTTTCCAGTCAATGCCTTTAAACGACGTTATGAATTCCTGCCAAAATACCAGAGTTTTGTAGTTGATTTGGTTGCGTCCATGTTGAAATGACGTCATTAGTCGAGATCTCAGAATTCCCTAATTTGGCTAAAAATAATTCTGCAGTTTTTACCTGATAAAAAGCACGTTACCATTGGCAATGAATGTTGAAAGTTGCATTTATATTTATAAAACTTAAGTTGAAAATGATGCTGGCATTGCTTCCTGTTCACGAGACATTTTGATAAATAGCCAAATGTCATAACACAGTTTTAATGTCACTCCATAACCAATACGCAGGAACAGTGAAAACCTAAACATACAATTTGCTATCTAAAAAAAATTATAATGTTGGCACTGGAGGGGATGGCTTCCGTTTATGGGCTACTAACCATTTGTAGTATTTTCTTCCGGCTTGTTCAACACATTTTGTAAATATTGTTTCTGCCACCAGCGCTTATGACCATAAAGTGCTTATACACTGCTCAAACAAATAAAGGGAACACTTAAACAACACAATGTAACTCCAAGTCAATCACACTTCTGTGAAATCAAACTGTCCACTTAGGAAGCAACACTGATTGACAATAAATTTCACATGCTGTTGTGCAAATGGAATAGACAAAAGGTGGAAATTATAGGCAATTAGCAAGACACCCCCAAAAAAGGAGTGATTCTGCAGGTGGCGACCACAGACCACTTCTCAGTTCCTATGCTTCCTGGCTGATGTTTTGGTCACTTTTGAATGCTGGCGGTGCTCTCACTCTAGTGGTAGCATGAGACGGAGTCTACAACCCACACAAGTGGCTCAGGTAGTGCAGTTCATCCAGGATGGCACATCAATGCGAGCTGTGGCAAAAAGGTTTGCTGTGTCTGTCAGCGTAGTGTCCAGAGCATGGAGGCGCTACCAGGAGACAGGCCAGTACATCAGGAGACGTGGAGGAGGCCGTAGGAGGGCAACAACCCAGCAGCAGGACCGCTACCTCCGCCTTTGTGCAAGGAGGAGCACTGCCAGAGCCCTGCAAAATGACCCCCAGCAGGCCACAAATGTGCATTGCTAATTGCCTATAATTTCCACCTTTTGTCTATTCCATTTGCACAACAGCATGTGAAATGTATTGTCAGTGTTGCTTCCTAAGTGGACAGTTTGATTTCACAGAAGTGTGATTGACTTGGAGTTACATTGTGTTGTTTAAGTGTTCCCTTTATTTTTTTGAGCAGTGTAGATTTTTTCTGTAAAGTGGGTAACATAATACTATCATCCTAAATTGAAAATGTTGATTTATTTGTACATATTAGATTATTTTATATTATAAACTATCACTCAAATACAGTGCCTTCTGATAGTATTCAGACCTCTTGACTTTTTCCACATTTTGTTATGTTACAGCCTTATTCTAAAAATGGATTACATTGTTTTTTTCCTTATATAATTTCCACACAATGCCCCAATAGACAAAGCAAAGCCTGGTTTTTAGACTTTTGCTAATTTTCTTTTTTAAGCGGAAATATCACATTTACATAAGTACTCAGTACTTTTGTTGAAGCAGCTTTCGCAGCGATTAAAGCATCCAGGCTTGGGTGTGATGCTACAAGCTTAGCACACCTGTATTTGGGGAGTTTCTCCCATTCTTCTCTGCAGAAAGGCAATTCCTTCGACCTCATGGCTTGGTTCTTGCTCTGAAATGCATTGCCAACTGTGGGACCTTATATAGACAGGTGTGCGCCTTTCCAAATCATGTCCAATCAATTGAATTTACCACAGGTGGACTCCAATCAGGTTGTAAAAACATCTCAAGGATGATCAATGGAAACACGATGCATCTGAGCTCAATTCTGAGTCTCATAGCAGAAGGTCTGAAGAGTTATGTAAATAAGATATTTCTGTTTGCAAAAATGTCTAAAAACCTGTTTTTGCTTTGTTATTATGGGGTGTAGATTGCTGATTTTTTTATTTTATTTAATCCATTTTAGAATAAGGCTGTAACGTAATAAAATGTGGAAAAAGTCAATAGGTCTGAATACTTTCCGAAGGCACTGTACTTTCCCAACCCTTGTCGGTTTTGATATCTCATGTCAAATTAAACAAGTTAAATACCAAAGCAATTTATTTGTTTCCTCACCCCATTTCGGGCAGCCTTCCAGAATCTCCATCTGACATTCTAGAATTTAGATGACTGTCTTCAACTAATTCTCTTCTAACCAGTGATGTAAAAGTTATTCTCAGATTCCGTGTGGCTTTTGAGTAGTGCTAGTTTGATTTCAAGGTGATATTGATAGAAGTGATGAACAAAAACGTGTAGCGTTACACTTATCGTGATGTGGACCCACTTGAATCATAATGCAACACATTGAAATGCATCCTGCCTGTCTTCTGCAGGTTGTCCTCTAACCAGTGATGAAAGAAATATCTCCAGTTTCCATGTGGCTAGGG
This sequence comes from Salvelinus fontinalis, assembly GCF_029448725.1. Taxonomy (NCBI): domain Eukaryota; kingdom Metazoa; phylum Chordata; class Actinopteri; order Salmoniformes; family Salmonidae; genus Salvelinus; species Salvelinus fontinalis. Next base: position 296,965 of record NW_026600353.1, on the reverse strand, counting down.
AGGTGACTGAGAACCCAATGACCAGGACCGCTACCTCCGCCTTTGTGCAAGGAGGTGCACTGCCAGAGCCCTGCAAAATGACCTCCAGCAGGCCACAAATGTGCATGAGGTCAGAGACCTGCATCCGACCGCAATGCACTACAGAGGTTAGTGCGTATGGCACAGCACATCCAGGACCTCTGTACCAGGCTGTATCAGAGGAAGGTCTTAAATTAAAGACTCCAGCCACCTAAATCATAGACTTTTCTCTGCTGCCGCGCGGTACCGGAGCGCCAAGTCTAGGTCCAAAAGGCTCCTTAACAGCTTCTACTTCTACTTGTGTTCGTCCTCCTTTACAACATTTTTTTATTTTCTTCTTCTGGAGAAGGTGTCTCAAGATGAACATTTTCACGATTTCACTAATATCATCAAAGTCAATAAATCGTCGCAGTTTTTTTTTTACCTGATTAAGTAGAATCCTGTTGAAAACAATAAGTTGATATTCATACTGTTGCTGCTTCCTGTAATTATAGCAAAGTGTCAAAACACCGGTTTTAAATGTCCAAATTCATCGTCAATATGCTGAAATGACTTGTGATATGTTGAAGACCAAGACATTAAAAATGACTCCCTACAAACACGTGTCACTCTTGTGCTCAGATTACTTGTATTTTAGTTACGACACAATTTAACAAAATACAAGTATCTTAACTACTCCCTGAACTACTCTCACTCTCTGTGAAACTGGAAACACTTATCTCCCTCACTAGCTTTAAGCACCAGCTGTCAGAGCAGCTCACAGATCACTGCACCTGTACATAGCCCATCTATAATTTAGCCCAAACAACTACCTCTTTCCCTACTGTATTTATTTATTTATTTTGCTCCTTTGCACCCCATTATTTCTATCTCTACTTTGCACATTCTTCCACTGCAAATCTACCATTCCAGTGTTTTACTTGCTATATTGTATTTACTTCGCCACCATGGCCTTTTTTTGCCTTTTACCTCCCTTATCTCACCTCATTTGCTCACATTGTATATAGACTTATTTTTTTCTACTGTATTATTGACTGTATGTTTGTTTTACTCCATGTGTAACTCTGTGTTGTTGTATGTGTCGAACTGCTTTGGTTATCTTGCCAGGTCGCAATTGTAAATGAGAACTTGCTCTCAACTTGCCTACCTGGTTAAATAAAGGTGAAATAAATAAATAAAACTCACGCACCAACATTTACCAAGCGGTCACTCCAGACTGAAATGTATTAGCTTTTTCTAATGTTAACTATAGTGCGCACAAATTAATCACTCACATCAATATTGTATTGAAATCAATGAAACTGGGACAATCGCTGTGGCAGCACCTACCATTTGCTCTCTTCTAAAAGACAAACCAACACATTCCTGGGTATACTACATATATACCTGTTGATAGATGAGAACCTCATACCCAGCCTTATTGTGTTGTGATGTATCATTCTTCTATTACAGGTGTATGGACTTCCTGCTGTCTTCTTCTTCTACAGGTCATCTAAAGTGTATGGACTTCCTACTGTCTTCTTCTACTACAGGTCATCTAAAGTGTATGGACTTCCTGCTGTCTTCTTCTACTACTACAGGTCATCTAAAGTGTATGGACTTCCTGCTGTCTTCTTCTAAAGGTCATCTAAAGTGTATGGACTTCCTGCTGTCTTCTTCTAAAGGTCAACTAAAGTGTATGGACATACTGCTGTCTTGCCATTGACTGTATTGTCAGTGTTCCCACCAGCAGGACAACATGAGTGGAGAGAAAGAAACATTGTTGGAAGAAATCAAACAGAGTTTACACCCTCTAACGGAGGATCATTTGCGATACCTGTGTGAACGCTGTGGAATAGATGGCTCCCAAGTTACAGGAAAGAACCATTGCTCGTTGCGACGTAAAATCATGGAGGAAATGTGGGTAAATGCAGATTCGGTCAAATCGGAGGAGCAGGGAATGTCTTGGTTACTCCGACTGAAAGATGACATCAGAAAGATACAGGAAGAATCTAGTGTGGGACCCATGAGTGTCAGCCAGTCTGATGATGAAGAAACGGGTAAGAAGAATGGGGTCGCGGTAGGGGCCCGTGTGGGTCACAGGATAAAAAATAGCAACGATTAAAAAATAAAAATACATTTTATAAATAGAATTCTGGGATGTAAGAGCGCTGTCAGTGTAAATGACTGAAACCAAATAAAATATGTAGAAAAAAAGAATGGAGACATATATATATACTTTTGAATAATAGGCTGTAATCTATGAAGAACTTTGAAAGAGAAAAATCTCCCAGACAATCAGGCCGTTTGATAGGGTTCTAAAGTTTGAGCAAAAGAATACAGCATTAGCCATGTCACAATGGGTAGAATTTTAGCAAATGGTCTTAAACTGCAACATGTTCTTTCAGTTCCATGGCAATGTGTGTGTGTATATATTTTCACTGCTCAACCGTTATTGGTTGGTTGTGACTCGATACATCTGTATTGGTGGGTCAAGAAGCAACATTTTTTTTGGCTACAATCTGCTTCTGCAACAGTTCATTGATTGGTAAATATTTATTTATTGAGCCATATTTCCTGAACGTAACTATTCAGTGTTGTATAGCAGCTCATCTGTGTTGGATCGGGAAGATACTTCAACACTAGTTCATTGTGAAATACTTTGGTGCATATGAGGAACCTTAACTTCGTGTCTTTGTTTCACAGGGGACAACCCTAACGGTCGCTCGCTCAGTGGGAGGGTCTTATCATCTGGGAAGTCTCCAGGGTTGAAAGGGATCCAGCGACCTTACAGCTGTGATGTATGTGAGAAGAGTTTCACTCAATCAGGAAACCTACGAAGACACCAAACAGTACACACAGGAGAGAAACCTTACAGTTGTGATCATTGTGGGAAAATCTTTTCTAGTTCAGGAGCCCTGACTATTCACAAGCGTCTACACACTGGAGAGAAACCTTACAGCTGTGATCAGTGTGGGAAAAGCTTTTCTAGTTCAGGAGCCCTGATTATTCACAAGCGTCTACACACTGGAGAGAAACCTTACAGCTGTGATCAATGTGGGAGGAGCTGCAAAGATGCCACAGCCCTGAATGAACACATGCGTACACACACAGGAGAGAAACCTTTTAGCTGCGATGTTTGTGGAATTCGTTTTTCTCGACAAAGCAACCTGAAAGTACACATGCGCAGACACACAGGAGAGAGGCCTTACAGCTGTGATCAATGTGGGAAGAGCTTCACTCGGTCAACGGACCTGACCAAACACAGACGCGTTCACACCAGCGAGAAACCATACAGCTGTGACCAGTGTGGGAAGAACTTCACTCGGTCAGGAAACCTGGCGAGTCATCAGAAAACCCACACAGTCAGAGAGAAAAACGAGGCCGGCGGCGGGAGAAGTCAGGCAGGTGGAGAGGGAACCCACACAGGAAAGATACAGGAAGCATCTACTGTGGTACCCGTGAGGCCCAGCCAGTCTGATGAAGATGCAGGTAAGAAGAATGGTGTGTATTAGTCTACAATCTGCTTCTGTAACAGTTCATTGATTGGTTAATATTTATTAATTGAGCCATATTTGCTAAACGTAACTATTCAGTGTTGTAGAGCAGCTCATCTGTGTTGGATGGGGAAGATACTTCAACACTAGTTCATTGTGAAATACTTTGGTACATATGAGGAACCTTAACTTCGTGTCTTTGTTTCACAGGGGACAACCCTAACGGTCGCTCGCTCAGTGGGAGGGTCTTATCATCTGGGAAGTCTCCAGGGTTGAAAGGGATCCAGCGACCTTATAGCTGTGATGTATGTGAGAAAAGTTTCCCACGTTTAGGAGACCTTAAGAGACACCAGAGAATACACACAGGAGAGAAACCATATGGCTGTGATCAATGTGGGAAGAGTTTCTGTACATCAGGACAACGGATTATACACAAGCGAACACACACCGGAGAGAAACCTTATCGCTGTGATCAATGTGGGAAGAGTTTTGCTCGAACTGATTACCTGACCGAACACAAGCGAACACACACTGGAGAGAAGCCTCATAGCTGTGATAAATGTGGAAAGGGCTTCACTCGGCCTAACTGCTTGGCTGCACACAAGCTAACACACACAGGAGAGAAGCCCTACCTCTGCTCAGACTGTGGGAAGAGCTTCTATACACCAGCAAAGTTGAAAGAGCACGAGCGTTCACACACAGAAGAGAACCCTTACGGGTGTGGTCTGTGTGGGAAGATCTTTGCTTGTTCGGATTCCCTGACTAAACACAAGCGTGTACACACTGGAGAGAAACCTTACAGCTGTGATCAGTGTGGGGAGAGCTTTGCTCGTTTGGGAGCCCTGACTATTCACAAGCGTCTACAAACTGGAGAGAAACCTTACAGCTGTGCTCAATGTGGGAAGAGCTGCAAAGATGCCACGGCCCTGAATGAACACATGCGTACACACACAGGAGAGAAACCTTTCCCCTGCTATGTCTGTGGAATGAGTTTTTCTCGACGAAGCACCCTGAAAGTACACATGCGCAGACACACAGGTGAGAAGCCTTACAGCTGTGATCAATGTGGGAAGAGATATGCTCATCCAGGTGATTTGAAAATACACATTAGAGTACACACCGGAGAGAAACCATACAGCTGTGACCAGTGTGGGAAGAGCTTCACTCAGTCAACAAACCTGACTAAGCACAGACGTGTTCACTCTGTAGAGAAACCCTAAAGCTGTGATCTATGTTGTATGAACTTTACTCAGTCAACAAACCTGACTAAGCACAGACGTGTTCACTCTGGAGAGAAACCATACAGCTGTGATTTATGTTGTATGAACTTAGCTTATTTGTATCTTATTTCATGGGCTCATTGTCAATTAAATCATGTAGAATATTTTATCATTGTTATAGTAAGAGTTCATGTTTTTAATTCTATTTAATTCAAATTGAATCCATATGTGAATACATACCACTTTATTTTACTTTGAATAAAATGAAATACAAAGATCCTTTATAAATAGCTGTTATGAACTTTGGCATTCCTTTTTCTTCACTTTGACCCTGCTGGTTATCTATGAACAGTTGAACATCTTGGCCATGTTCTGTTATAATCTCCACCCGGCACAGCCAGAAGAGGGCTGGCCATCCCTCATAGCCTGGTTCCTCTCTAGGTTTCTTCCTAGGTTCTGGCCTTTCTACGGAGTTTTTCCTAGCCACCATGCTTCTACGCCTGCATTGCTTGCTGTTTGGGGTTTTAGGCTGGGTTTCTGTACAGCACTTTGTGACATCAGCTGATGTAAGAAGGGCTTTATAAATACATTTGATTGACTTGACCTGTTCTTCAGAGAACAAGACAAAATGCAGCAAGTTGTTTCCTGAAGTAAGATTACAGCGACACAAAGCATCATGTGTTTAACGAAGGTGTTTCATCTCTTTTTGGGGAAGTCTAATGAAGGGGCTGCTGCACAGTGACTATGGGACCACTTTCTATACTGATCCTATGTAGAATTAAACAAGTTAAATAACAAAAAGCAACTGATTTGGTTTTCCTTCCCCGTTTCAGCAGCCTTCCAGAATCTCCATCCCATGTTTCAAAAATGTAGGTGACTTGTCTTCAGCAAATTCTCTTCTAACCAGTGAAATAAAAAATTATTCTCATATTCTGTCTGGCCTTTGAATAGTGTTAATTTGATTTCAACGTGATGTCGATAGGAGTAATTAACAAAAAAGTGTTGTGTTACACTTATCGCGCTGGCGACCCACTTGAATCAAAATGCAACACTCAAATGTAACTGGCTGTGTTCTACAGGTTTCCCTGTTTTTGAATCCAAAATAGGTGACCTACGTGATTCATGTAGATCCGATGACAAAAGTTTGGGGCTGGTGGGGGGCTTTGGATCACTACTGGCTGTAAGCTGGGGGATCACTACTGGCTGTAAGCTGGGGGATCACTACTGGCTGTAAACTGGGGGACCACTACTGGCTGTAAGCTGGGGGATCACTACTGGCTGTAAGCTGGGGGATCACTACTGGCTGTAAGCTGGGGGATCACTACTGGCTGTAAACTGGGGGATCACTACTGGCTGTAAGCTGGGGGACCACTACTGGCTGTAAGCTGGGGGATCACTACTGGCTGTAAACTGGGGGATCACTACTGGCTGTAAGCTGGGGGCTTTGGATCCCTACTGGCTGTAAGCTGGGGGATCACTACTGGCTGTAAACTGGGGGATCACTACTGGCTGTAAGCTGGGGGATCATTACTGGCTGTAAACTGGGGGATCACTACTGGCTGTAAGCTGGGGGATCATTACTGGCTGTAAACTGGGGGATCACTACTGGTTGTAAACTGGGGGATCACTACTGGCTGTAAGCTGGGGGATCACTACTGGCTGTAAGCTGGGGGATCACTACTGGCTGTAAACTGGGGGACCACTACTGGCTGTAAGCTGGGGGATCACTACTGGCTGTAAGCTGGGGGATCACTACTGGCTGTAAGCTGGGGGATCACTACTGGCTGTAAACTGGGGGATCACTACTGGCTGTAAGCTGGGGGACCACTACTGGCTGTAAGCTGGGGGATCACTACTGGCTGTAAACTGGGGGATCACTACTGGCTGTAAGCTGGGGGCTTTGGATCCCTACTGGCTGTAAGCTGGGGGATCACTACTGGCTGTAAACTGGGGGATCACTACTGGCTGTAAGCTGGGGGATCATTACTGGCTGTAAACTGGGGGATCACTACTGGCTGTAAGCTGGGGGATCATTACTGGCTGTAAACTGGGGGATCACTACTGGTTGTAAACTGGGGGATCACTACTGGCTGTAAGCTGGGGGATCATTACTGGCTGTAAACTGGGGGATCACTACTGGTTGTAAACTGGGGGATCACTACTGGCTGTAAGCTGGGGGATCACTACTGGTTGTAAACTGGGGGATCACTACTGGCTGTAAGCTGGGGGACCACTACTGGCTGTAAGCTGGGGGACCACTACTGGCTGTAAGCTGGGGGATCACTACTGGCTGTAAGCTGGGGGATCACTACTGGCTGTAAGCTGGGGGATCACTACTGGCTGTAAGCTGGGGGATCACTACTGGCTGTACGCTGGGGGCTTTGGATCACTACTGGCTGTAAGCTGGGGGATCACTACTGGCTGTAAGCTGGGGGATCACTACTGGCTGTAAGCTGGGGGACCACTATTGGCTGTAAGCTGGGGGACCACTATTGGCTGTAAGATGGGGGATCACTACTGGCTGTAAGCTGGGGGACCACTATTGGCTGTAAACTGGGGGTTCACTACTGGTTGTAAACTGGGGGATCACTACTGGCTGTAAGCTGGGGGGGTTTGGATCACTACTGGCTGTAAGCCGGGGGATCATTACTGGCTGTAAGCTGGGGGATCACTACTGGCTGTAAGCTGGGGGATCACTACTGGCTGTAAGCTGGGGGATCACTACTGGCTGTAAGCTGGGGGATCACTACTGGCTGTAAGCTGGGGGATCACTACTGGCTGTAAGCTGGGGGACCACTACTGGCTGTAAGCTGGGGGATCACTACTGGCTGTAAGCTGGGGGATCACTACTGGCTGTAAGCTGGGGGATCACCACTGGCTGTAAGCTGGGGGATCACTACTGGCTGTAAGCGGGGGATCACTAATGGCTGTAAGCGAACGAGTGATGCGTGTTTGGAGCAATACTGTCTGTATCCAAGGCTCAGCCAATCATTCACATAACAGAATGCAACACACGACTGAAGAGAGAAGAGACAACCAATGTGCTAGTTATAGCATCATCGGCTCTCTGGAAAGACATCGGGAGAGTAGGAAAGACATCGGGAGAGTAGAAAGGCATTTTGTCAGTTACAGCAGTGCGTCCCCTGAATGATAACGAAGAGGTACTGTAGGTGAGAAGCCTGACCACGGGGGTGAGAAGGTGATGAAAGAGCACTTCATGAGCTGTAACCGAAAAACAACTGGCATTTGGAAAGTTTGAGGTGAGGGAAAAAGACCGAGGTAAAGACCGTTTCACGTAGGATATTCAACGGATATTCGCCTGTAGTTTTCCTTACGTCCACCAACAGCAGTTAGTGACAAATCAAAATGTTCAAATTCCAATAGCTATTTAACCATTACTCCATTACCATTTTATATATATATTTTTCTTCTAAAACTCGACTTCAAAACACTCTCCTGCAAACCCGCCTCACCAATTAAAAAAAAAAAAGAAGTATTATTCACCTCAAATCTGAAATCCACAACAGAAGCTAGCCAGCTCACTGGTTAACGTTAGTATTCAGCTAACCACGGTTGGCGGTCATCAGCTATCCTTTAGCTCGAAAAGCAATCGCCAGTTTTGTACAACGCGACTCAGACCAGAGCATACCAGACCTATTTTCTCTCCATATCCCCGGATTTCTACCGCAAGCTCTGGACATTTACACCTGGATCTTGCAGCTAGCTAGCTGCTATCCGAGTGACTATTGGCTTACGTCGGTCCTGGAACAAACATCAATTATTCCGTAGCTAGCCAGCTGAAGAGTTCCATCAGCCACTCCTGGGCTACAATCACATATCCGGAGCCGTTTTCCTGCCGATACGGAGCCCCACCGGGCCTTCACGACTGGACTACCAACGTTTTCTGCCCGAGGAAGTTATCCAACTGGCCCCACCGTCGCGACGTAAACTGAACGCCCATCTGCGGCCCGCTAATCGTTAGCTGTCTTATCGTCTCCTTTCTGAATAGGTCTATCGGACAATTTTCTTGGGTCACTAAAACTATCTATTTTGCCAATTGGATTGGTCCCCTCTACCACACAGAACCCCACTAATCTAACGACAGAAACGCACGAGGTGGCTAAAAACAGACCTGCCAGCTTGCTACCCATGGCCCGGCTAGCTGTATGAATCGCCGTGACCCCAACCAACCTCACTACTCACTGGACCCTTATGATCACTCGACTAAGCATGCCTCTCCTTAATGTCAATATGCCTTGTCTATTGCTGTTCTGGTTAGTGTTTATTGTCTTATTTCACTGTAGAGCCTCTAGCCCTGCTCATTATACCTTATCCAACCTTTCAGTTCTACCACCCACACATGCGATGACATCTGGTTTCAATTATGTTTCTGGAGACAATATCTCTCTCATCATCACTCAATGCCTAGGTTTACCTCCACTGTATTCACATCCTACCATACCTTTGTCTGTACATTATACCTTGAAGCTATTTTATCGCCCCCAGAACCTTCTCCTTTTACTCTCTGTTCCAGACGTCCTAGACGACCAATTCTCATAGCTTTTAGCCGTACCCTTATCCTACTCCTCCTCTGTTCCTCTGGTGATGTAGAGGTGAATCCAGGCCCTGCAGTGCCTAGCTCCACTCCTATTCCCCAGGCGCTCTCTTTTGATGACTTCTGTAACCGTAATAACCTTGGTTTCATGCATGTTAACATTAGAAGCCTCCTCCCTAAGTTTGTTTTATTCACTGCTTTAGCACACTCTGCCAACACGGATGTCCTAGCCGTGTCTGAATCCTGGCTTAGGAAGACCACCAAAAACTCTGAAATCTCCATCCCTAACTACAACATTTTCAGACAAGATAGAACGACCAAAGTGGGCGGTGTTGCAATCTACTGCAGAGATAGCCTGCAGAGTTCTGTCCTACTATCCAGGTCTGTACCCAAACAATTTGAAATTCTACTTTTAAAAATCCACCTCTCTAAAAACAAGTCTCTCACCGCTGCCGCCTGCTATAGACCACCCTCTTCCCCCAGCTGTGCTCTGGACACCATATGTGAACTGATTGCCCCCCATCTACCTTCAGAGCTCGTGCTGCTAGGTGACCTAAACTGGGATATGCTTAACACCCCAGCCATCCTACAATCTAAACTTGATGCCCTCAATCTCACACAAATTATCAATGAACCTACCAGGTACTACCCCAAAGCCGTCAACACGGGCACCATCATAGATATCATCCTAACAAACTTGCCCTCTAAATACACCTCTGCTGTTTTCAACCAAGATCTCAGCGATCACTGCCTCATTTCCTGCATCCGTAATGGGTCAGCGGTCAAACGACCTCCACTCATCACTGTCAAACGCTCCCTGAAACACTTCAGCGACCAGGCCTTTCTAATCGACCTGGCCCGGGTATTCTGGAAGGATATTGACCTCATCCCGTCAGTAGAGGATGCCTGGTTATTTAAATAAAATGCCTTCCTCACCATCTTAAATAAGCATGCCCCATTCAAGAAATGTAGAACCAGGAACAGATATAGCCCTTGGTTCTCTCCAGACCTGACTGCCCTTAACCAACACCAAAACATCCTATGGCGTTCTGTATTATCATCGAACAGCCCCTCTGATATGCAACTTTTCAGGGAAGTTAGAAATCAATATACACAGGCAGTTAGAAAAGCCAAGGCTAGCTTTTTCAAGCAGAAATTTGCTTCCTGCAACACAAACTCAAAAAAGTTCTGGGACACTGTAAAGTCCTTGGAGAATAAGAACACCTCCTCCCAGCTGCCCACTGCACTGAGGATAGGAAACTCTGTCACCACCGATAAATCCACTATAATTGAGAATTTCAATAAGCATTTTTCTACGGCTGGCCATGCTTTCCACCTGGCCACCCCTACCCCGGTCAACAGCACTGCACCCCACACAGCAACTCGCCCAAGCCTTCCCCATTTCTCCTTCTCCCAAATCCAGTCAGCTGATGTTCTGAAAGAGCTGCAAAATCTGGACCCCTACAAATCAGCCGGGCTAGACAATCTGGACCCTTTCTTTCTTAAACTGTCTGCCGAAATTGTTGCAACCCCTATTACTAGCCTGTTCAACCTCTCTTTCGTGTCGTCTGAGATTCCCAAAGATTGGAAAGCAGCTGCGGTCATCCCCCTCTTCAAAGGGGGGGGACACTCTTGACCCAAACTGCTACAGACCTATATCTATCCCACCCTGCCTTTCTAAGGTCTTCGAAAGCTAAGTCAACAAACAGATTACCGACCATTTCGATTCCCACCGCACCTTCTCCGCTATGCAGTCTGGTTTCAGAGCTGGTCACGGGTGCACCTCAGCCACACTCAAGGTCCTAAACGATATCTTAACCGCCATCAATAAGAAACATTACTGTGCAGCCGTATTCATTGACCTGGCCAAGGCTTTCGACTTTGTCAATCACCACATCCTCATCGGCAGACTCGATAGCCTTGGTTTCTCAAATGATTGCCTCGCCTGGTTCACCAACTACTTCTCTGATAGAGTTCAGTGTGTCAAATCGGAGGGCCTGTTGTCCGGGCCTCTGGCAGTCTCTATGGGGGTGCCACAGGGTTCAATTCTTGGGCCGACTCTCTTCTCTGTATACATCAATGATGTCGCTCTTGCTGCTGGTGAGTCTCTGATCAACCTCTACGCAGACGACACCATTCTGTATACTTCTGGCCCTTCTTTGGACACTTAACAACCATCCAGATGAGCTTCAATGCCATACAACTCTCATTCCGTGGCCTACAACTGCGCTTAAATGCAAGTAAAACTAAATGCATGCTATTCAACCGATCGCTGCCTGCTCCTGCCCGTGTGTCCAGCATCACTACTCTGGACGGTTCTGACTTACAATATGTGGACAACTACAAATACCTGGGTGTCTGGTTAGACTGATGTGAGTCTGGAAGGAGAGTTTACAAACATCTCCAATCCAAAGATAAATCTAGAATTGGCTTCCTATTTCGCAACAAAGCATCCTTCACTCATGCTGCCAAACATACCCTCATAAAACTGACCATCTTACCGATCCTCGACTTTGTCGATGTAATTTACAAAATAGCCTCCAATACCCTACTCAACAAATTGGAGGCAGTCTATCACAGTGCCATCCGTTTTGTCACCAAAGCCCCATATACTACCCACCACTGTGACCTGTACGCTCTCGTTGGCTGCCCCTCGCTTCATACTCGTCGCAAAACCCACTGGCTCCAGGTCATCTACAAGACCCTGCTAGGTAAAGTCCCCCCTTATCTCAGCTCACTGGTCACCATAGCAGCACCCACCTGTAGCACGTGCTCCAGCAGGTACAGTGGGGCAAAAAAGTATTTAGTCAGTATCTCAAATGGTTAGTCATGTTGTTAAGTATCTTGCGAGCCAGAGAAATGTTGAGCAACATTAGCAAACTTAACAAATATTTGAGTTTATGGTGTGAAAATTAGCTGGCTAATAAAGTCAGACAACTAGCTAACGTTACAACATCAGACGAGCTAACGTTAGTAACCTAACCAATCCGCTATAGTAACTGGTATAGACTCCTTGCCGTTCCTCAAGTTATAACGCGTTAGTTGATTACTGGACCCTGGCAATCTGTGAAATGTTAACTAGCTAACTATCTGTGAACTGATGTTTTCCCTCTAAAGTATGTAGTTAATTTTCAGAATGAGAGAATTAGAAATTGAGTTAAGTGTTTACTGAGTATAACATACTTTTACAATCGCCAATATTTTAATATAATTTTTAAGACAAATTAGGCTGGCAGGTTCTCTGGCCCAACCTCCAGTACAGTAGGTGGTGATAATACACTATTAACGTTGGATACCAACTTTCAATAAACCCCACTGAAAAATACGTTTACTTATATAAAATATGGTGGATCGAGTTCACTCAGGCTCTGTTTTCCATTGAAAACCATTGGGGGAAAATGATCAGTAATGATCTACTTAACTCATGGACTTTCATTGAACCAGAAAAAAACGGTACTCCCTAAAAACACCCCACTTCAATTTAAGTGACTTCGTAGCAGGTTAGTAAAGCATTTTCATAACCTGCTACATTAATTATCCTAACCTGCTGCGTAAAGTCGTAGCTGTATAGAAGTGGCGTGTTTAAGAGTCCCAAAAAAACAAACAGCGAATGGGATGTCTCGCTTCCTCTTCTGTCTCTGCTCTGTCGATACTCGATTGCTCTAGCCTGTAACTGAACGCAACAAAACCAGACAAAGCGGAAGTTGCTGCCCTGCTATTAAAGATGGTAGCCAGTTAAGAGTCGAGCTAGTAGCTTTCAAGCAAGATATTCATCTCAATATAAAACAATACAGCGCCGTAGAAAAGGACCATTAGTCGCAACTGACGAGATACAGCCTACCTGCCTTTCCAGGTGGAAGAAAACGGGGGACAGAGACTTGCTAACTACGTAGTTGGCTTTTCTACAAGTAATCTGGTCAGTTGGCTAGCTTTTGTTCAACAACAACTTTAGCCGGATTTATGTTTTTGTACCTTCATGAACGAGGAATGTTTACAGTCTAATTATGACGATAATGTTACAAATTCTAGTTTTGTGAGGTCCAAACAAACCCGGCAGTTTGTGAGTAGGACACGGAAGTTTATGCACAACTAGTCGTCGGTTAAGGTATATATTTGTAAAACCTTTAACGTTAGCTGGTCTGATATTGCTCCGTTTTAAAAATATAAATAGCTCAAATGAACCATAACGTTATTTTTTTCTTCATGTCGATACCTTTAAACGACGTTATGAAAAAAATATCCCAAAATAATACCGGAGGAGGAAGTTTTGTAGATTATTAGGTTGCGGCCATGTTGATGGCGTCATTAGTCGGCCTGAGTTCAGTTCTTTACGTCGGGCGAGTGTATGGAAGCGTTTAGCTGCCAAAACTCAATTGGAATTGCAAATGGGCAAATGATAAATCAATATCATGTTTGCAATTCCTTTTCCTACCTGGGTATGCATTTCCAAAATTGGTATTTTCATGGTTGAGTATGCATATTGTCTGCCAATTTACAAAATAAATAGCAGAGTGTGTTTGATATTTAAGTTCCATGGTACTATCCAGTACAACACTGATACATTTAAAATGTAAATGCTTAATTAAATGACAAATCATTTGTCATGTTTGCCATTTAATTTCCTTGTTGTGATAGCATGAATTGTGACAAAAAGAAAAATGATTCTCAATTGACAATGCTTTTCCATATTCTGTGGTTTAAGACTGATCATTAGAATTTTGACGATCAAATTCGATAAATCAATTGCAATGCTTAATTTTGCTATTTTGTTTCCTCATGAAGTGTTATCGTTTTCGATCTGTGCTGATTGTCAAACACTGAAGATGTGTCAGGAGAAGTGCAGTATTATCATAAGGAGACTTGGAGTATGCATATGGAGGAGGAATGGAGAGGAAAAGAGAGGCAGGAGGTTTGAGAAGGAGGAAGAGGGTGAGCTTGAGTTGGTTAAAAATGGTGGGGAAAAGGCAGATGGTTTGTTAAAGAAGAATGATAGAAAGTGTAAGCAGAGTGAGCTGAAGACCGGAGGAGAAATGGAAGTGAATGAGGGCGTAGTATCGGAGGTGGTCGGTGTGGTGAAGTTCTCGGAGCCCGAGGCACCGAGGGTCAGGATAACGATGAGTCTGTGATAGTAGGAGTGACGTTTTTGGAAGAAGTGGACTCTTGCCTTTTGGCTGATCCATTTGTAGTTTCAGGGTGGGTGCAAACAGAGTTGGGTGCTGTGGAATCGGTGAAGGTGACCGGAAGTGGTCTTGTGATAATTGTTGTTTCTGCTGGTGCTCCGCGTTAAATGAATGGGGACAAGAAATGTGAATTGTTTTGCGCTCAAGAAAAGGGAGCCATTCGGCCTCCCGAGTGGCGCAAGGCATCGCAGTGCTAGCTGCATCACTATAGATCCTGGTTCGATACCGGGCTCCGGCTGCGACTGGGAGACCCATGAGGCAGCGCACAATTGACCCAGCGTCGTCCGGGTTAGGGGGAGGGTCGTCTGGGTTAGGGGGAGGGTCGTCTGGGTTAGGGGGAGGGTCGTCTGGGTTAGGGGGAGGGTCGTCTGGGTTAGGGGGAGGGTCGTCTGGGTTAGGGGGAGGGTCGTCTGGGTTAGGGGGAGGGTCGTCTGGGTTAGGGGGAGGGTCGTCTGGGTTAGGGGGAGGGTCGTCTGGGTTAGGGGGAGGGTCGTCTGGGTTAGGGGGAGGGTCGTCTGGGTTAGGGGGAGGGTCGTCCGGGTTAGGGGGAGGGTCGTCCGGGTTAGGGGGAGGGTTTGGCTGTCCGTTTGCTTTATCATCAATCGAGATAGGCAACATCAGTAAACATCAATTGATCATGTAATTTCAGATACTTGAGGGTAGCCTCACGACAACTCAATACAAATGGCACATGTTGTTTACATGGCTAGCTAGCTACATGCCAAATGGATCTGGCTACCTTCACATATCTGAAAATACATGATCCATTGATGGTTACTGATCATGAAAAACATGCTGTTACTTGCTGTTTAACTCTGATAGAGACACACGTGGAATAATTAGAAATGTGTAGTTCTGACTAGAAGCTTAAGAGGGGATGATATTAAAACCAACATTTATTTAACAATCCCCTGAAAACGGCACGTAGTTGTCAAGGGTTTTAGTGGAGCTGGTGGTCCCCTTGCCCCACAGCAGCCAAATGGAAGGTTCTGTACCGTATTGTGATGTTTTATTGATAACAAACTATCCTCAATAGGATCTTCTGACTGGGGGAGGGTTTTTAAGAGGCCTGACACTTGCTGTAAACATGAACACGCATCGCTTGCTGTAAACATTAACACGCATCGCTTGCTGTAAACATGAACACGCATCGCTTGCTGTAAACATGAACACGCATCGCTTGCTGTAAACATTAACACGCATCGCTTGCTGTAAACATGAACACGCATCGCTTGCTGTAAACATGAACACGCATCGCTTGCTGTAAACATTAACACGCATCGCTTGCTGTAAACATTAACACGCATCGCTTGCTGTAAACATGAACACGCATCGCTTGCTGTAAACAATAACACTACTTGCTGTACGTATTTGGAAACATAAGGAACGTACTGTATCTTTCATATCAGCAAGAAATCATTTTCAAAAAAAATGTTTAAATGAGTTACACACTGTTTTGTAGGGTTTTGATTCCCACACTGCCGTGTCTTCGTGTTACATCGCTTGTTCGCTCCTCCAAGGTGGCTTAGCAGTTCAGACGTCTTTTCCGTATTGTCTTGTCGTGTCCTGTATATATATATATATTTACACCTTTTCTTCACATATCTTTTATTTATTTTATTATCCAAGAACTCAACTACAAAAGCTTCCTGCAAAAGCTTTCCTGCAACCCGCTTCACCAATTACAATAAGTAATATTTACCTCAATCTGAAAATCCATCGTGGAAGATAGCCAGGGGCTAATTCAGAAGCTAGCCTGATAGCTAACCAGAAGCTACTCCGATAGCTAGCCAGAAGCTAATCTGTAGCTGCCCCGAAATTAGCCGGTTTGCTAGCTAGCGTTGGTGTTTCAGCTGCCCACGTTTTGCGGTCATCAGCTATTCCTTTAGCTCGATAATCTACCGGCACTTTTGTGCAACGCGACTCGGACCGGAGCATTCCGGGACTTTTTTTCTCCCAGTTTCCCCGGATTCCAACCGCAGGCTCTGGACACTTGCACCTTGATTTCGCAGCTAGCTAGCTGCATACCGTGTGACTATTGGCTTACGTCGACCCCGGAGCAAACTCAAATCATGCTGGAGCTAGCCAGCTGAGGAGTTCCATCACCATCCGGACCCGTTTCTTTTGTTGCTGCTGCAGATACGGAACCCCACCGGGCCTTCACGACTGACTGCCGACGTTATCTGCCCGAGGGATGTATCCAACCGGCAAATCCGTCCCGACGTTACCTGAACGCTCACCTGAGGCCCGCTAATCGTTAGCTGTCCTATCGGCTGCTATCTGAACAAAACCCCACTACACGGAACCTACCGACGGAAACGCACGAGGTATCTACAAACAGACCTCCATCCTATGCTGCTACCGATAGCCATATACCCGGCCAGCTGTCTGGATCGCCACGACCCCAACCAACCTCTACTCACTGGACCCTTACTGATCACTCGATTAAGCATGCCTCTCCTTAATGTAAATATGCCTTGTCCATTGCTGTTCTGGTTAGTGTTTATTGGCTTATTTCACTGTAGAGATTCTAGCCCTGCTCTCTATACCATATCCAACCTCTCAGTTCCACCACCCACATATGCGATGACATCACCTGGTTTCAATGATGTTTCTAGAGACAAGATCTCTCTCATCATCACTCAATACCTAGGTTTACCTCCACTGTATTCACATCCTACCATACCTTTGTCTGTACATTATTCCTTTAAACTATTTTATCGCCCCCAGAAACTTCCTTTTACTCTCTGCTCTAGTAGCTCTAGGCGACCAATTCTCATAGCTTTTAGCCGTACCATTATCCTACTTCTCCTCTGTTCCTCTGGTGATGTAGAGGTGAATCCAGGCCCTGCAGTACCTGGCTCCACTCCTATTCCCCAGGCGCTCTTTTTTGATGACTTCTGTAACCGTAATAGCCTTGGCTTCATGCATGTTAACATTAGAAGCCTCCTCCCTAAGTTTGTTTTGTTCACTGCTTTAGCACACTCTACCAACCCGGATGTTTTAGCCGTGTCTGAATCCTGGCTTAGAAAGACCACCAAAAATTCAGACGTTTTTATCCCCAATTACAATATTTTCAGACAAGATAGAACGGCCAAAGGGGGCGGTGTTGCAATCTACTGCAAAGACTGCCTGCAGAGTTCTGTTATACTATCCAGGTCTGTTCCCAAACAATTTGAACTTCTACTTTTAAAAATCCACCTCTCTAAAAACAAGTCTCTCACCGTTGCCGCCTGCTATAGACCACCCTCTGCCCCCAGCTGTGCTCTGGACACTATATGTGAACTGATTGCCCCCCATCTATCTTCAGAGCTCGTGCTGCTAGGCGACCTAAATTTGAACATGCTCAACACCCCAGCCACCCTACAATCTAAGCTTGATGCCCTCAATCTCACACAAATTATCAATGAACCTACCAGGTACCACCCCAATTCCGTAAACACGGGTACCCTCATAGATATCATCCTAACAAACTTGCCCTCCAAATACACCTCTGCTGTTTTCAACCAAGATCTCAGCGATCACTGCCTCATTGCCTGCACCCGTAATGGGTCAGCGGTCAAACGACCTCCACTCATCACTGTCAAACGCTCCCTGAAACACTTCAGCGAGCAGGCCTTCCTAATCGACCTGGCCGGGATATCCTGGAAGGATATTGATCTCATCCCGTCAGTAGAGGATGCCTGGTCATTTTTTTAAAATGCCTTCCTCACCATCTTGAATAAGCATGCCCCATTCAAGAAATTTAGAACCAGGAACAGATATAGCCCTTGGTTCTCTCCTGACCTGACTGCCCTTAACCATCAGAAAAACATCCTATGGCGTTCTGCATTAGCATCGAACAGCCCCCGTGATATGCAACTTTTCAGGGAAGCCAGAAACCAATATACACAGGCAGTTAGAACAGCCAAGGCTAGCTTTTTCAAGCAGAAATTTGCTTCCTGCAACACAAATTCAAAAAAGTTCTGGGACACCGTAAAGTCCATGGAGAATAAGAACACCTCCTCCCAGCTTCCAACCGCTCTGAAGATAGGAAACACTGTCACCACCGACAAATCCACTATAATTGAGAATTTCAATAAGCATTTTTCTACGGCTGGCCATGCTTTCCACCTGGCTACCCCTACCCCGGACAACAGCACTGCCCTCCCCTCTGCTACTCGCCCAAGCCTTCCCCATTTCTCTTTCTCCCAAATACAGTCAGCTGATGTTCTTAATGAGCTGCAAAATCTGGACCCTTACAAATCAGCCGGGCTAGATAATCTGGACCCTTTCTTTCTAAAACTATCTGCTGAAATTGTTGCCACCCCTATTACTAGCCTCTTCAACCTCTCTTTCGTGTCGTCTGAGATCCCCAAAGATTGGAAAGCAGCTGCGGTTATCCCCCTCTTCAAAGGGGGGGACACCCTTGACCCTAACTGCTACAGACCTATATCTATCCTACCCTGCCTTTCTAAGGTCTTCGAAAGCCAAGTCAACAAACAGATTACCGACCATTTCGAATCACACCACACCTTCTCCGCTATGCAATCTGGTTTCAGAGCTGGTCATGGGTGCACCTCAGCCACGCTCAAGGTCATAAACGATATCGTAACCGCCATCGATAGGAAACAATACTGTGCAGCCGTATTCATTGACCTGGCCAAGGCTTTTGACTCTGTCAATCACCACATCCTCATTGGCAGACTCGACAGCCTTGGTTTCTCTAATGATTGCCTCGCCTGGTTCACCAACTACTTCTCTGATAGAGTTCAGTGTGTCAAATCGGAGGGTCTGTTGTCCGGGCCTCTGGCAGTCTCTATGGGGGTGCCACAGGGTTCAATTCTTGGACCGACCCTCTTCTCTGTTTACATCAATGATGTCGCTCTTGCTGCTGGTGATTCTCTGATCCACCTCTACGCAGACGACACTATTCTGTATACTTCTGGCCCTTCTTTTGACACTGTGTTAACCCTCCAGGCGAGCTTCAATGCCATACAACTCTCCTTCCGTGGCCTCCAACTGCTCTTAAATACAAGTAAAACCAAATGCATGCTCTTCAACCGATCGCTGCCTGCTCCTGCCCGCCTGTCCAACATCACTACTTTGGACGGCTCTGACTTAGAATATGTGGACAACTACAAATACCTAGGTGTCTGGTTAGACTGTAAACTCTCCTTCCAGACCCACATCAAACATCTCCAATCCAAAGTCAAATCTAGAATTGGCTTCCTATTCCGCAACAAAGCATCCTTTACTCATGCTGCCAAACATACCCTTGTAAAACTGACCATCCTACCAATCCTCGACTTCGGTGATGTCATTTACAAAATAGCCTCCAAAACCCTACTCAATAAATTGGATGCAGTCTATCACAGTGCCATCCGTTTTGTCACCAAAGCCCCATATACTACCCACCACTGCGACCTGTACACTCTCGTTGGCTGGCCCTCGCTTCATACTCGTCGCCAAACCCACTGGTTCCAGGTCATCTACAAGACCCTGCTAGGTAAAGTCCCCCCTTATCTCAGCTCGCTGGTCACCATAGCAGCACCTACCTGTAGCACGCGCTCCAGCAGGTATATCTCTCTAGTCACCCCCAAAACCAATTCTTCCTTTGGACGCCTCTCCTTCCAGTTCTCTGCTGCCAATGACTGGAACGAACTACAAAAATCTCTGAAACTGGAAACACCTATCTCCCTCACTAGCTTTAAGCACCAGCTGTCAGAGCAGCTCATAGATTACTGCACCTGTACATAACCCATCTACAATTTAGCCCAAACAACTACCTCTTTACCTACTGTATTTATTTATTAATTTATTTTGCTCCTTTGCACCCCATTATTTCTGTCTCTACTTTGCACTTTCTTCCAATGCAAACCAACCATTCCAGTGTTTTTTTTGTTTTTATTTTACTTGCTGTGTTGTACTCACTTCGCCTCCATGGCCTTTTTATATTTTATTTATTTATACATATATCTGTTTGCCTTCACCTCCCTTATCTCACCTCACTTGCTCACATTGTATATAGACTTATTTTTTTTCACTGTATTATTGACTATATGTTTGTTTTTACTCCATGTGTAACTATGTGTTGTTGTATGTGTCGAACTGCTTTGCTTTATCTTGGCCAGGTCGCAATTGTAAATGAGAACGTGTTCTCAATTTGCCTACCTGGTTAAATAAAGGTTAAATAAATAAAAATAAATAAATTGTTGACTGAGGGTTCCCACACGGCCGTGTCTTCGTGTTACATCGCTTGTTGACTGAGGGTTCCCACACGGCCGTGTCTTCGTGTTACATCGCTTGTTGACTGAGGGTTCCCACACGGCCGTGTCTTCGTGTTACATCGCTTGTTGACTGAGGGTTCCCACACGGCCGTGTCTTCGTGTTGACTGAGGGTTCCCACACGGCCGTGTCTTCGTGTTACATCGCTTGTTGACTGAGGGTTCCCACACTGCCGTGTCTTCGTGTTACATCGCTTGTTGACTGAGGGTTCCCACACGGCTGTGTCTTCGTGTTACATCGCTTGTTGACTGAGGGTTCCCACACGGCCGTGTCTTCGTGTTACATCGCTTGTTGACTGAGGGTTCCCACACGGCCGTGTCTTCGTGTTACATCGCTTGTTGAATGAGGGTTCCCACACGGCCGTGTCATGTTACATCGCTTGTTGACTGAGGGTTCCCACACGGCCGTGTCTTCATGTTACATCGCTTGTTGACTGAGGGTTCCCACACGGCCGTGTCTTCGTGTTACATCGCTTGTTGACTGAAGACAGACTGAAGACATAGCTGGCCACCTGTGTTAATTAGCTGTCTAACGTGCTCTGAACACCTGTGTTAATTAGCTGTCTAACGTGCTCTGAACACCTGTGTTAATTAGCTGGGGAGGAAGTGTAGTTCAACTGGAGGCACAAACAGCGTATGGATCTGTGACAAACTGCTACAGGAAGTGTAGCATTTTTTTATTTGAAAGATTCTTTCTCGCTGATTTAGAAGTAGTTGAATTAGCTGATGAGAAGAGAACACTGGTAAATAATCATATTACACTGTCAATACTGTGTTGTAATGTATCATTCTTCTATTACAGGTGTATGGACTTCCTGCTGTCTTCTTCTACTACAGGTCATCTAAAGTGTATGGACTTCCTGCTGTCTTCTACTACAGGTCATCTAAAGTGTATGGACTTCCTGCTGTCTTCTTCTACTACAGGTCATTTACAGTGTATGGACTTCCTGCTGTCTTCTTCTACTACTACAGGTCATCTAAAGTGTATGGACTTCCTACTGTCTTCTTCTTCTACAGGTCATCTAAAGTGTATGGACTTCCTGCTGTCTTCTTCTAAAGGTCAACTAAAGTGTATGGACATACTGCTGTCTTGCCATTGACTGTATTGTCAGTGTTCCCACCAGCAGGACAACATGAGTGGAGAGAAGGAAGCATTGCTGGAAGAAATTGAACAGAGTTTACACCCTCTAACGGAGGATCATTTACGATACCTGTGTAACCGCTGTGGAATAGATGGCTCCCAAGTTACAGGAAAGAACCATCGCTCGTTGCGACGTAAAATCATGGAGGAAATGTGGGAAAATGCAGATTCGGTCAAATCGGAGGAGCAGGGAATGTCTTGGTTACTCCGACTGAAAGATGCCATCAGAAAGATACAGGAAGAATCTAGTGTGGCACCCATGAGTCCCAGCCAGTCTGATGATGATGATGATGATGATGATGATGCTACAGACTGCGATGAAGAATGGAACGTGGAGGACAATGATGAAGAGGGAGATTCAGATTCGATGTCATCAAGTAGGAACAATGGTGTGTATTAGACTACAGTCTGCTTCTGTAACAGTTCATTGATTGGTAAATATTTATTTATTGAGCCATATTTCCTGAACGTAACTATTCAGTGTTGTATAGCAGCTCATCTGTGTTGGATGGGGAAGATGCTTAAACACTAGTTCATTGTGAAATACTTTGGTACCAGTGAGGAACCTTAACTTCATGTCTTTGTTTCACAGGGGACAACCCTAACGGTCGCTCGCTCAGTGGGAGGGTCTTATCATCTGGGAAGACTCCAGGGTTGAAAGAGATCCAGCGACCTTATAGCTGTGATGTATGTGAGAAAAGTTTCCCACATTTAGGAGACCTAAAGAGACACCAGAGAATACACACAGGAGAGAAACCATATGGCTGTGATCAATGTGGGAAGAGTTTCCGTCAGCCAGGGCAACTGACTAAACACAAGGTAATACACACTGGAGAGAAATCTTTTCGCTGTGATCAATGTGGGAAGAGTTTTGCTCGAGCAGATTCCAGGACTGAACACAAGCGAACACACACAGGATGGAAATCTTATGTCTGTGATCAATGTGGGAAGAGTTTCACTACCTTAGGAGCACTGACTATACACCAGAGAATTCACACAGGAGAGAAACCTTATGTCTGTGCTGTATGTGAAAAGAGTTTCCGTCAGTCAGGACAACTGACTATACACAAGCGAAGACACACAGGAGAGAAACCATATAATTGTGATCAATGTGAGAAGAGTTTTGCTGAAGCTGGTTCCCTGACTGAACACAAACGAACACATACAGGAGAGAAACCATATGTCTGTGATCAATGTGGGAAGAGTTTCACTACCTTAGGAACACTGACTATACACCAGAGAATTCACACAGGAGAGAAACCATATGTCTGTACTGTATGTGGAAAGGGTTTCCGTCAAACGGTACAACTGACAAGGCACAAGAGAACACACACGGGAGATAAATCTTATAGAAGCTTTGATCAATGAGGGGATTCGATCATCTCGCCTGGGTTTGCTCGGTACGAAGTGTTTGCATCTGGTGAAAGGTGGATTGCGTTCGTTTTGGAACCAGGAAAGCCCATGGCAAAGTCGGCTCAAAACAAAAGTGACATAGATTTAAGCTCGTGAAGTAATGACTGTGACTCTTTTTTTTTTCAAAAGCACCAAGTGATTGCTTTTGATAAAATCATCTTATCTGCCTTCTCAATGAAAACTCATTTGATGTTTTATGGAGAAGATATGTATGTTTCTGATGCACCGTGGTGGCTTGTTGACAACATGACCGAGCGATGCAGATTACTGTTACATTTCAGAAGGGCGCTCCTCCAACGCTTTCGCCCGTTTTACGTCACGGGCCATAGACGGGGGGGGGGGCGTGGCTTAGCATGATCCAATCCGCCCACTGACTTTACACAAGCTAACACACACACTGGAGAGAAGCCTTTCCAATGCTCTGTGTGGATAGAGTTACACCAACATAAGGCTTTTTTGAAATCTCAGGAGAGAAACCAAACCTCTGTGCTATATGTGGAAACAGTTTTCCGTCAGGCATTACACAACTGACTAGACACATGCTAACACACAGGGGAGAGGGCTGTGATCAATGAGGGAAGAGTTTTGCTCGAGCGGATTACCTGACTGATACTCACAGTTGAAGATGCATCAGCGAACACACACTGGAGAGAGAGACATTATAGATGTGTGGTCTGCTGTGAGTTTAGTTTATTAGGATCCCCATTTAGCCACAGGATTTTGGATCCCCATTCTTCACGGTTTTGGTACCGTGAATAAACTCTGTGGTGTGTCTGCTGGGGTATCTACAGTGTATTTGGAAAGTATTCAGACCCCGGGGGAGAAGGACCTTGGCCAGGGCGGTGACCAAGAACACGATGGTCACTCTGACAGAGCTCCTCAGTTCCTCTGTGGAGATGGGAGAACCTTCTAGAAGGACAACCTTCTAGAAGGACAACCATCTCTGCACTACTCCACCAATCAGGCCTTTATGGTAGAGTGTCCAGATGGAAGCCACTCCTCAGTAAAAGGCACATGACAGCCCGCTTAGAGTTTGCCAAAAGGCACCTAAAGGACTCTTAGACCATGAGAAACAAGCATCATGCTGTGGGGATGTTTTTCAGCAGCAGGGACTGGGAGACTAGTCAGGATCGAGGGAAACATGAACGGAGCAAGGTACAGAGAGATCCTTGATAAAAACCTGCTCCGGACCTCAGACTGGGGCGATGGTTCATCTTCCAACAGGACAATGACCCTAAGCACACAGCCAAGACGACGCAGAAGTGGCTTCGGGACAAGTCTCTGAATGTCCTTGAGTGGCCCAGCCAGAGACCGGACTTGAACCCGATCTAACATCTCTGGAGAGACCTGAAAATAGCTGTGCAGCGACGCTCCCCAGCCAACCTGACAGAGCTTGAGAGGATCTGCAGAGAAGAATGGGGGAAACTCTCCAAATACAAGTTGGTGTCATACCCAAGAAAACTCAAGGCTGTAATCGCTGCCAAAGGTGCTTCAAAAAAAGTACTGATTTAAAGGGTCTGAATAGTTATGTAAATATGTCATTTTTTAAACTTTATTTGTATACATTTGCAACAACAAAAAATTAAATTATCAGGTTTTCTTTCATCATGGGGTATTGAGTGTAGATTGATGATAAACAATTTAATCAATTTTAGAATAAGGCCGTAACGTAACAACGTGGAATAAATCAAGGGAACAGAATACTTCCTGTTCTGAAGTGTAATTACAAATACATTATACAAGTGGTGAATTCAACACACAAATATTTCTGAAGACAAGAAGTAGTCCATTTCTCCTCAACTCTCAACCATACAAGACTATCATCCATGTTGTTGATGTTAGTTATATATGCGTGTAGTTAAAGGGCAAGGCGTGCTGCTTTGTTTTGAGCCAGGTTTGCTGGGTCTTTTCTGCACCTGATCATATGAGTAGACAGTCATCAAGATGGGACAAGACCAGAGTCTGGACAACTAGTACAGTTGATCTTTGTGTCAGAAACACAGAACATATTTTTATAACAGACACACCTCTCTCCATCTTCACAACAACTCAGTCAATATGACTAGACCATGTTAACTTCTCCCCATCTAAACAACAACTTAGTCAATATGACTAGACCATGTTAACTTCTCCCCATCTTCACAACAACTTAGTCAATATGACTAGACCATGTTAACTTCTCTCCATCTTCACAACAACTCAGTCAATATGACTTGACCATGTTAACTTCTCTCCATCTTCACAACAACTCAGTCAATATGACTTGACCATGTTAACTTCTCCCCATCTTCACAACAACTTAGTCAATATGACTAGACCATGTTAACTTCTCTCCATCTTCACAACAACTCAGTCAATATGACTTGACCATGTTAACTTCTCCCCATCTTCACAACAACTCAGTCAATATGACTTGACCATGTTAACTTCTCTCCATCTTCACAACAACTCAGTCAATATGACTTGACCATGTTAACTTCTCTCCATCTTCACAACAACTCAGTCAATATGTCTTGACCATGTTAACTTCTCCCCATCTTCACAACAACTCAGTCAATATGACTTGACCATGTTAACTTCTCTCCATCTACACAACAACTTAGTCAATATGACTTGACCATGTTAACTTCTCTCCATCTTCACAACAACTCAGTCAATATAACTTGACCATGTTAACTTCTCCCCATCTTCACAACAACTTAGTCAATATGACTTGACCATGTTAACTTCTCTCCATCTACACAACAACTTAGTCAATATGACTTGACCATGTTAACTTCTCTCCATCTTCACAACAACTCAGTCAATATAACTTGACCATGTTAACTTCTCCCCATCTTCACAACAACTTAGTCAATATGACTTGACCATGTTAACTTCTCTCCATCTTCACAACAACTTAGTCAATATGACTTGACCATGTTAACTTCTCTCCATCTTCACAACAACTTAGTCAATATGACTTGACCATGTTAACTTCTCTCCATCTTCACAACAACTCAGTCAATATGACTTGACCATGTTAACTTCTCTCCATCTTCACAACAACTTAGTCAATATGACTTGACCATGTTAACTTCAACTTGTTCAATGGATACACACCCTTCACGCAACAACCCCAGTTGAGGTTTAGGTCTAAGAGAGAAAGGTTTGAGCCAAACACAATGCTTTTAGATGTATTTAAGTCCAGTGTATTCTGTAAGTCCTTGCTAAGAGTCTCCGTGAGCTCCCTGGCTGTTGGTGCTGATGTGTGGAGTCTGCAGTCGTCAGCAATACATCGTCATTTTAGCTTCTTGTAAGAGAAATGGCAAATCATTTGTAAACATAGAGAAGAAGTAAGGTGTGTTGGTTTGATGGCATGTTGAGGGTTTCACTCTGTGAGGGGTTATATTTACTTTACGACCTACTGTTAGTGCTTTCATCTTAAGATGGCGGAGAGACAGTCACTTTAAAAACGGGTTCATATTGTGGGCTCATATTGTCAATTAAAATGATGTTATAATGTAGAATGTTTTGCCAATGTTATAAGGTACAGTTTTCATGTTGGAATTTAATGTTATAGGTAGGAGTTTTCATGTTGTAATTCAATCGGTAGAGTTCATGTTTTTAATTCAATGTAATTAAAATTTAACGCATATGTGCTTTTAGTTTAATACATGCCACTGTATTTTTTGCTTTTAATGAGAATAAATACGAAGCTCCTATGAACTTTGGCATTCTTTTTTTCCCACTTATTCTTCAGAGAACAACTAAAAATGCAACAAGTTTTACCTGAAGTAAGATTAGCAACACGAAACATCATCCACGTAGACACACAATAGTTTCGTATCTCCTATTGGGGAAAGACTAATGAACTGACTGCACAGTCACTATGGGAGCTCTGTCTACAGCGCCCGGTTAAATTGTGCATACAAGCAATTATTTTTTTAAACTCTGCAAACGGTTAACCTCGTGAGATATACTTCTCAAAAAAATAAAGGGAGCACTTAAACAACACAATGTAACTCCAAGTCAATCACATTTCTGTGAAATCAAACTGTCCACTTAGGAAGCAACACTGACAATACATTTCACATGCTGTTGTGCAAATGGAATAGACAAAAGGTGGAAATTATAGGCAATTAGCAATGCACATTTGTGGCCTGCTGGGGGTCATTTTGCAGGGCTCTGGCAGTGCTCCTCCTTGCACAAAGGCGGAGGTAGCGGTCCTGCTGCTGGGTTGTTGCCCTCCTACGGCCTCCTCCTCGTCTCCTGATGTACTGGCCTGTCTCCTGGTAGCGCCTCCATGCTCTGGACACTATGCTGACAGACACAGCAAACCTTCTTGCCACAGCTCGCATTGATGTGCCATCCTGGATGAGCTGCACTACCTGAGCCACTTGTGTGGATTGTAGACTCCGTCTCATGCTACCACTAGAGTGAAAGCACCGCCAGCATTCAAAAGTGACCAAAACATCAGCAAGGAAGCATAGGAACTGAGAAGTGGTCTGTGGTCACCACCTGCAGAAGCACTCCTTTATTGGGGGTGTCTTGCTAATTGCCTATAATTTCCACCTTTTGTCTATTTCATTTGCACAACAGCATGTGAAATGTATTGTCAATCAGTGTTGCTTCCTAAGTGGACAGTTTGATTTCACAGAAGTGTGATTGACTTGGAGTTACATTGTGTTGTTTAAGTGTTCCCTTTATTTTTTTGAGCAGTGTAGATTTTTTCTGTAAAGTGGGTAACATAATACTATCATCCTAAATTGAAAATGTTGATTTATTTGTACATATTAGATTATTTTATATTATAAACTATCACTCAAATACAGTGCCTTCTGATAGTATTCAGACCTCTTGACTTTTTCCACATTTTGTTATGTTACAGCCTTATTCTAAAAATGGATTACATTGTTTTTTTCCTTATATAATTTCCACACAATGCCCCAATAGACAAAGCAAAGCCTGGTTTTTAGACTTTTGCTAATTTTCTTTTTTAAGCGGAAATATCACATTTACATAAGTACTCAGTACTTTTGTTGAAGCAGCTTTCGCAGCGATTAAAGCATCCAGGCTTGGGTGTGATGCTACAAGCTTAGCACACCTGTATTTGGGGAGTTTCTCCCATTCTTCTCTGCAGAAAGGCAATTCCTTCGACCTCATGGCTTGGTTTTTGCTCTGAAATGCATTGCCAACTGTGGGACCTTATATAGACAGGTGTGCGCCTTTCCAAATCATGTCCAATCAATTGAATTTACCACAGGTGGACTCCAATCAGGTTGTAAAAACATCTCAAGGATGATCAATGGAAACACGATGCATCTGAGCTCAATTCTGAGTCTCATAGCAGAAGGTCTGAAGAGTTATGTAAATAAGATATTTCTGTTTGCAAAAATGTCTAAAAACCTGTTTTTGCTTTGTTATTATGGGGTGTAGATTGCTGATTTTTTTATTTTATTTAATCCATTTTAGAATAAGGCTGTAACGTAATAAAATGTGGAAAAAGTCAATAGGTCTGAATACTTTCCGAAGGCACTGTACTTTCCCAACCCTTGTCGGTTTTGATATCTCATGTCAAATTAAACAAGTTAAATACCAAAGCAATTTATTTGTTTCCTCACCCCATTTCGGGCAGCCTTCCAGAATCTCCATCTGACATTCTAGAATTTAGATGACTGTCTTCAACTAATTCTCTTCTAACCAGTGATGTAAAAGTTATTCTCAGATTCCGTGTGGCTTTTGAGTAGTGCTAGTTTGATTTCAAGGTGATATTGATAGAAGTGATGAACAAAAACGTGTAGCGTTACACTTATCGTGATGTGGACCCACTTGAATCATAATGCAACACATTGAAATGCATCCTGCCTGTCTTCTGCAGGTTGTCCTCTAACCAGTGATGAAAGAAATATCTCCAGTTTCCATGTGGCTAGGGAGGTGACTGAGAACCCAATGACCACTCTGACAGAACTACAGAATTCCTTTGCTGGGATGGGAGAACCTGACAAAAGGACAACAGTCTCTACAGCACCTCAACCAATCTGGGCTTTATGGGAGAATGGCCAGATTGGCTTCCATCTTCAGGAGTGGCTTCACTCCTGTGAAAAATGAAAAAGTCACATGACAGCAGGCCTGGAGTTTGCAAAAAGGCACTTGAAAGACTCAGAGCATAATTCAAAATATTCTGTGGTCTGATGAGACAAAAATGTAACTCTTCAGCCTGAATGCAAAGCGCTATGTCTGGAGAAAACCAGGCATAGCTCATCACCCATCTAACACCATCCATTCCTTGATGCATGGTGGTGGCAGCATCATGCTATGGGGATGCTTTTCAGTAGCAGGGACTGGAAAACTGGTAAGGATAGAGGGACAATGAATGGAGCCAAATACAGGCAAATCCTTGATGAGAACTTACTTCAGAGTGCAAACGACCTTAGGCTGGGGCGGAGATTTACGCTCCAACAGGACAATGACCCAAGCATACAGCGAAAACAATGCTGGAATGGCTTCAGAACAAGAATGTAAAAGTCCTTGAGTAGCCCAGCCAAAGCCCAGACTTGAATACCATTGAAAATCAGTGGAAAGACTTGAAGATTGCTGTTCACGCTGTGCCCCATCTAACTTAACAGAGCTTGAGAAGATATGCAAGGAAGAAAGGGAGAAAATCCCCAAATCCAGATGTGCAAAGCTGATCCAGACATACCCAAGACGACTCAAAGCTGATACAGACATACACAAGACGACTCAAAGCTGATCCAGACATACCCAAGACGACTCAAAGCTGATCCAGACATACCCAAGATGACTCAAAGCTGATCCAAATATACCCAAGACGACTCAAAGCTGATACAGACATACCCAAGGTGACTCAAAGCTGTAACCACCACCAAAGGTGCTTCTACAAAGCATTGACTCTGGGGTTTGAATACTTATGTAAATTTGACATTTCCGTATTTAATTTTCAATAAATTAGCTAAAA
This sequence comes from Salvelinus fontinalis, assembly GCF_029448725.1. Classification (NCBI taxonomy): domain Eukaryota; kingdom Metazoa; phylum Chordata; class Actinopteri; order Salmoniformes; family Salmonidae; genus Salvelinus; species Salvelinus fontinalis. Next base: position 266,738 of record NW_026600353.1, on the reverse strand, counting down.
TTGCTAAAAACATGTTTTCACTTTGTCATGATGGGTTATTGTGTGTAGATGGGTGAGACAAACATATATTTAATCCATTTTTAATTCCGTCTGTAAGACAACTAAATAAGTCAAGGGGTGTGAATACTTTCTGAAGGCACTGTATAAGTGTAGAATAGATAGTGGATTTTCCCCTGCCTGTAATTCTAAATCGATACTCGATTGCTTTGGCCTGTGTGACTGAACGCAACAACGGCAGTCAAGGCGGAAGTTGCTACCCTGCTAAATATGGATGCTGAAAGAGTCGTGCAGGTACTAGCCTTTACGCAAGATATCCTCCGAAATACATCAGCCACAGGACAGCTTTGTTTGGACGTCGTAATGGACCATTAGCCTTAACTGGATATAGCTAGCTAGCTACCTCATTTTCCACGTGGAAAAATACTTTAGCAAGCTATCTGGGATTTTCTACAAGGAATCTGGTGAGTTGGCCAGTTTCTGTGCACTTAAGGGCGACTAATGTTTGCAGTCTAACTATTTATGACGACAATGTTACTAATTAGAGTTTTGTGAAGTGCAAACAAACACGGCAGTGCAACTATCACCCCGAAGTTATGTTCCCGCCTAACTAGTCGTCGGTGCATGTTAGCCTGATACTGTTCCCTTTTAAAAGATGAATAGCTCAAATCAACCATACGGTTTTATTTTCCAGTCAATGCCTTTAAACGACGTTATGAATTCCTGCCAAAATACCAGAGTTTTGTAGTTGATTTGGTTGCGTCCATGTTGAAATGACGTCATTAGTCGAGATCTCAGAATTCCCTAATTTGGCTAAAAATAATTCTGCAGTTTTTACCTGATAAAAAGCACGTTACCATTGGCAATGAATGTTGAAAGTTGCATTTATATTTATAAAACTTAAGTTGAAAATGATGCTGGCATTGCTTCCTGTTCACGAGACATTTTGATAAATAGCCAAATGTCATAACACAGTTTTAATGTCACTCCATAACCAATACGCAGGAACAGTGAAAACCTAAACATACAATTTGCTATCTAAAAAAAATTATAATGTTGGCACTGGAGGGGATGGCTTCCGTTTATGGGCTACTAACCATTTGTAGTATTTTCTTCCGGCTTGTTCAACACATTTTGTAAATATTGTTTCTGCCACCAGCGCTTATGACCATAAAGTGCTTATACACTGCTCAAACAAATAAAGGGAACACTTAAACAACACAATGTAACTCCAAGTCAATCACACTTCTGTGAAATCAAACTGTCCACTTAGGAAGCAACACTGATTGACAATAAATTTCACATGCTGTTGTGCAAATGGAATAGACAAAAGGTGGAAATTATAGGCAATTAGCAAGACACCCCCAAAAAAGGAGTGATTCTGCAGGTGGCGACCACAGACCACTTCTCAGTTCCTATGCTTCCTGGCTGATGTTTTGGTCACTTTTGAATGCTGGCGGTGCTCTCACTCTAGTGGTAGCATGAGACGGAGTCTACAACCCACACAAGTGGCTCAGGTAGTGCAGTTCATCCAGGATGGCACATCAATGCGAGCTGTGGCAAAAAGGTTTGCTGTGTCTGTCAGCGTAGTGTCCAGAGCATGGAGGCGCTACCAGGAGACAGGCCAGTACATCAGGAGACGTGGAGGAGGCCGTAGGAGGGCAACAACCCAGCAGCAAGACCGCTACCTCCGCCTTTGTGCAAGGAGGAGCACTGCCAGAGCCCTGCAAAATGACCCCCAGCAGGCCACAAATGTGCATTGCTAATTGCCTATAATTTCCACCTTTTGTCTATTCCATTTGCACAACAGCATGTGAAATGTATTGTCAGTGTTGCTTCCTAAGTGGACAGTTTGATTTCACAGAAGTGTGATTGACTTGGAGTTACATTGTGTTGTTTAAGTGTTCCCTTTATTTTTTTGAGCAGTGTAGATTTTTTCTGTAAAGTGGGTAACATAATACTATCATCCTAAATTGAAAATGTTGATTTATTTGTACATATTAGATTATTTTATATTATAAACTATCACTCAAATACAGTGCCTTCTGATAGTTTTCAGACCTCTTGACTTTTTCCACATTTTGTTATGTTACAGCCTTATTCTAAAAATGGATTACATTGTTTTTTTCCTTATATAATTTCCACACAATGCCCCAATAGACAAAGCAAAGCCTGGTTTTTAGACTTTTGCTAATTTTCTTTTTTAAGCGGAAATATCACATTTACATAAGTACTCAGTACTTTTGTTGAAGCAGCTTTCGCAGCGATTAAAGCATCCAGGCTTGGGTGTGATGCTACAAGCTTAGCACACCTGTATTTGGGGAGTTTCTCCCATTCTTCTCTGCAGAAAGGCAATTCCTTCGACCTCATGGCTTGGTTTTTGCTCTGAAATGCATTGCCAACTGTGGGACCTTATATAGACAGGTGTGCGCCTTTCCAAATCATGTCCAATCAATTGAATTTACCACAGGTGGACTCCAATCAGGTTGTAAAAACATCTCAAGGATGATCAATGGAAACACGATGCATCTGAGCTCAATTCTGAGTCTCATAGCAGAAGGTCTGAAGAGTTATGTAAATAAGATATTTCTGTTTGCAAAAATGTCTAAAAACCTGTTTTTGCTTTGTTATTATGGGGTGTAGATTGCTGATTTTTTTATTTTATTTAATCCATTTTAGAATAAGGCTGTAACGTAATAAAATGTGGAAAAAGTCAATAGGTCTGAATACTTTCCGAAGGCACTGTACTTTCCCAACCCTTGTCGGTTTTGATATCTCATGTCAAATTAAACAAGTTAAATACCAAAGCAATTTATTTGTTTCCTCACCCCATTTCGGGCAGCCTTCCAGAATCTCCATCTGACATTCTAGAATTTAGATGACTGTCTTCAACTAATTCTCTTCTAACCAGTGATGTAAAAGTTATTCTCAGATTCCGTGTGGCTTTTGAGTAGTGCTAGTTTGATTTCAAGGTGATATTGATAGAAGTGATGAACAAAAACGTGTAGCGTTACACTTATCGTGATGTGGACCCACTTGAATCATAATGCAACACATTGAAATGCATCCTGCCTGTCTTCTGCAGGTTGTCCTCTAACCAGTGATGAAAGAAATATCTCCAGTTTCCATGTGGCTAGGGAGGTGACTGAGAACCCAATGACCACTCTGACAGAACTACAGAATTCCTTTGCTGGGATGGGAGAACCTGACAAAAGGACAACAGTCTCTACAGCACCTCAACCAATCTGGGCTTTATGGGAGAATGGCCAGATTGGCTTCCATCTTCAGGAGTGGCTTCACTCCTGTGAAAAATGAAAAAGTCACATGACAGCAGGCCTGGAGTTTGCAAAAAGGCACTTGAAAGACTCAGAGCATAATTCAAAATATTCTGTGGTCTGATGAGACAAAAATGTAACTCTTCAGCCTGAATGCAAAGCGCTATGTCTGGAGAAAACCAGGCATAGCTCATCACCCATCTAACACCATCCATTCCTTGATGCATGGTGGTGGCAGCATCATGCTATGGGGATGCTTTTCAGTAGCAGGGACTGGAAAACTGGTAAGGATAGAGGGACAATGAATGGAGCCAAATACAGGCAAATCCTTGATGAGAACTTACTTCAGAGTGCAAACGACCTTAGGCTGGGGCGGAGATTTACGCTCCAACAGGACAATGACCCAAGCATACAGCGAAAACAATGCTGGAATGGCTTCAGAACAAGAATGTAAAAGTCCTTGAGTAGCCCAGCCAAAGCCCAGACTTGAATACCATTGAAAATCAGTGGAAAGACTTGAAGATTGCTGTTCACGCTGTGCCCCATCTAACTTAACAGAGCTTGAGAAGATATGCAAGGAAGAAAGGGAGAAAATCCCCAAATCCAGATGTGCAAAGCTGATCCAGACATACCCAAGACGACTCAAAGCTGATACAGACATACACAAGACGACTCAAAGCTGATCCAGACATACCCAAGACGACTCAAAGCTGATCCAGACATACCCAAGACGACTCAAAGCTGATCCAGACATACCCAAGATGACTCAAAGCTGATCCAAATATACCCAAGACGACTCAAAGCTGATACAGACATACCCAAGGTGACTCAAAGCTGTAACCACCACCAAAGGTGCTTCTACAAAGCATTGACTCTGGGGTTTGAATACTTATGTAAATTTGACATTTCCGTATTTAATTTTCAATAAATTAGCTAAAATTGCTAAAAACATGTTTTCACTTTGTCATGATGGGTTATTGTGTGTAGATGGGTGAGACAAACATATATTTAATCCATTTTTAATTCCGTCTGTAAGACAACTAAATAAGTCAAGGGGTGTGAATACTTTCTGAAGGCACTGTATAAGTGTAGAATAGATAGTGGATTTTCCCCTGCCTGTAATTCTAAATCGATACTCGATTGCTTTGGCCTGTGTGACTGAACGCAACAACGGCAGTCAAGGCGGAAGTTGCTACCCTGCTAAATATGGATGCTGAAAGAGTCGTGCAGGTACTAGCCTTTACGCAAGATATCCTCCGAAATACATCAGCCACAGGACAGCTTTGTTTGGACGTCGTAATGGACCATTAGCCTTAACTGGATATAGCTAGCTAGCTACCTAATTTTCCACGTGGAAAAATACTTTAGCAAGCTATCTGGGATTTTCTACAAGGAATCTGGTGAGTTGGCCAGTTTCTGTGCACTTAAGGGCGACTAATGTTTGCAGTCTAGCTATTTATGACGACAATGTTACTAATTAGAGTTTTGTGAAGTGCAAACAAACACGGCAGTGCAACTATCACCCCGAAGTTATGTTCCCGCCTAACTAGTCGTCGGTGCATGTTAGCCTGATACTGTTCCCTTTTAAAAGATGAATAGCTCAAATCAACCATACGGTTTTATTTTCCAGTCAATGCCTTTAAACGACGTTATGAATTCCTGCCAAAATACCAGAGTTTTGTAGTTGATTTGGTTGCGTCCATGTTGAAATGACGTCATTAGTCGAGATCTCAGAATTCCCTAATTTGGCTAAAAATAATTCTGCAGTTTTTACCTGATAAAAAGCACGTTACCATTGGCAATGAATGTTGAAAGTTGCATTTATATTTATAAAACTTAAGTTGAAAATGATGCTGGCATTGCTTCCTGTTCACGAGACATTTTGATAAATAGCCAAATGTCATAACACAGTTTTAATGTCACTCCATAACCAATACGCAGGAACAGTGAAAACCTAAACATACAATTTGCTATCTAAAAAAAATTATAATGTTGGCACTGGAGGGGATGGCTTCCGTTTATGGGCTACTAACCATTTGTAGTATTTTCTTCCGGCTTGTTCAACACATTTTGTAAATATTGTTTCTGCCACCAGCGCTTATGACCATAAAGTGCTTATACACTGCTCAAACAAATAAAGGGAACACTTAAACAACACAATGTAACTCCAAGTCAATCACACTTCTGTGAAATCAAACTGTCCACTTAGGAAGCAACACTGATTGACAATAAATTTCACATGCTGTTGTGCAAATGGAATAGACAAAAGGTGGAAATTATAGGCAATTAGCAAGACACCCCCAAAAAAGGAGTGATTCTGCAGGTGGCGACCACAGACCACTTCTCAGTTCCTATGCTTCCTGGCTGATGTTTTGGTCACTTTTGAATGCTGGCGGTGCTCTCACTCTAGTGGTAGCATGAGACGGAGTCTACAACCCACACAAGTGGCTCAGGTAGTGCAGTTCATCCAGGATGGCACATCAATGCGAGCTGTGGCCAAAAGGTTTGCTGTGTCTGTCAGCGTAGTGTCCAGAGCATGGAGGCGCTACCAGGAGACAGGCCAGTACATCAGGAGACGTGGAGGAGGCCGTAGGAGGGCAACAACCCAGCAGCAGGACCGCTACCTCCGCCTTTGTGCAAGGAGGAGCACTGCCAGAGCCCTGCAAAATGACCCCCAGCAGGCCACAAATGTGCATTGCTAATTGCATATAATTTCCACCTTTTGTCTATTCCATTTGCACAACAGCATGTGAAATGTATTGTCAGTGTTGCTTCCTAAGTGGACAGTTTGATTTCACAGAAGTGTGATTGACTTGGAGTTACATTGTGTTGTTTAAGTGTTCCCTTTATTTTTTTGAGCAGTGTAGATTTTTTCTGTAAAGTGGGTAACATAATACTATCATCCTAAATTGAAAATGTTGATTTATTTGTACATATTAGATTATTTTATATTATAAACTATCACTCAAATACAGTGCCTTCTGATAGTATTCAGACCTCTTGACTTTTTCCACATTTTGTTATGTTACAGCCTTATTCTAAAAATGGATTACATTGTTTTTTTCCTTATATAATTTCCACACAATGCCCCAATAGACAAAGCAAAGCCTGGTTTTTAGACTTTTGCTAATTTTCTTTTTTAAGCGGAAATATCACATTTTACATAAGTACTCAGTACTTTTGTTGAAGCAGCTTTCGCAGCGATTAAAGCATCCAGGCTTGGGTGTGATGCTACAAGCTTAGCACACCTGTATTTGGGGAGTTTCTCCCATTCTTCTCTGCAGAAAGGCAATTCCTTCGACCTCATGGCTTGGTTTTTGCTCTGAAATGCATTGCCAACTGTGGGACCTTATATAGACAGGTGTGCGCCTTTCCAAATCATGTCCAATCAATTGAATTTACCACAGGTGGACTCCAATCAGGTTGTAAAAACATCTCAAGGATGATCAATGGAAACACGATGCATCTGAGCTCAATTCTGAGTCTCATAGCAGAAGGTCTGAAGAGTTATGTAAATAAGATATTTCTGTTTGCAAAAATGTCTAAAAACCTGTTTTTGCTTTGTTATTATGGGGTGTAGATTGCTGATTTTTTTATTTTATTTAATCCATTTTAGAATAAGGCTGTAACGTAATAAAATGTGGAAAAAGTCAATAGGTCTGAATACTTTCCGAAGGCACTGTACTTTCCCAACCCTTGTCGGTTTTGATATCTCATGTCAAATTAAACAAGTTAAATACCAAAGCAATTTATTTGTTTCCTCACCCCATTTCGGGCAGCCTTCCAGAATCTCCATCTGACATTCTAGAATTTAGATGACTGTCTTCAACTAATTCTCTTCTAACCAGTGATGTAAAAGTTATTCTCAGATTCCGTGTGGCTTTTGAGTAGTGCTAGTTTGATTTCAAGGTGATATTGATAGAAGTGATGAACAAAAACGTGTAGCGTTACACTTATCGTGATGTGGACCCACTTGAATCATAATGCAACACATTGAAATGCATCCTGCCTGTCTTCTGCAGGTTGTCCTCTAACCAGTGATGAAAGAAATATCTCCAGTTTCCATGTGGCTAGGGAGGTGACTGAGAACCCAATGACCAGGACCGCTACCTCCGCCTTTGTGCAAGGAGGTGCACTGCCAGAGCCCTGCAAAATGACCTCCAGCAGGCCACAAATGTGCATGAGGTCAGAGACCTGCATCCGACCGCAATGCACTACAGAGGTTAGTGCGTATGGCACAGCACATCCAGGACCTCTGTACCAGGCTGTATCAGAGGAAGGTCTTAAATTAAAGACTCCAGCCACCTAAATCATAGACTTTTCTCTGCTGCCGCGCGGTACCGGAGCGCCAAGTCTAGGTCCAAAAGGCTCCTTAACAGCTTCTACTTCTACTTGTGTTCGTCCTCCTTTACAACATTTTTTTATTTTCTTCTTCTGGAGAAGGTGTCTCAAGATGAACATTTTCACGATTTCACTAATATCATCAAAGTCAATAAATCGTCGCAGTTTTTTTTTTACCTGATTAAGTAGAATCCTGTTGAAAACAATAAGTTGATATTCATACTGTTGCTGCTTCCTGTAATTATAGCAAAGTGTCAAAACACCGGTTTTAAATGTCCAAATTCATCGTCAATATGCTGAAATGACTTGTGATATGTTGAAGACCAAGACATTAAAAATGACTCCCTACAAACACGTGTCACTCTTGTGCTCAGATTACTTGTATTTTAGTTACGACACAATTTAACAAAATACAAGTATCTTAACTACTCCCTGAACTACTCTCACTCTCTGTGAAACTGGAAACACTTATCTCCCTCACTAGCTTTAAGCACCAGCTGTCAGAGCAGCTCACAGATCACTGCACCTGTACATAGCCCATCTATAATTTAGCCCAAACAACTACCTCTTTCCCTACTGTATTTATTTATTTATTTTGCTCCTTTGCACCCCATTATTTCTATCTCTACATTCTTCCACTGCAAATCTACCATTCCAGTGTTTTACTTGCTATATTGTATTTACTTCGCCACCATGGCCTTTTTTTGCCTTTTACCTCCCTTATCTCACCTCATTTGCTCACATTGTATATAGACTTATTTTTTTCTACTGTATTATTGACTGTATGTTTGTTTTACTCCATGTGTAACTCTGTGTTGTTGTATGTGTCGAACTGCTTTGGTTATCTTGCCAGGTCGCAATTGTAAATGAGAACTTGCTCTCAACTTGCCTACCTGGTTAAATAAAGGTGAAATAAATAAATAAAACTCACGCACCAACATTTACCAAGCGGTCACTCCAGACTGAAATGTATTAGCTTTTTCTAATGTTAACTATAGTGCGCACAAATTAATCACTCACATCAATATTGTATTGAAATCAATGAAACTGGGACAATCGCTGTGGCAGCACCTACCATTTGCTCTCTTCTAAAAGACAAACCAACACATTCCTGGGTATACTACATATATACCTGTTGATAGATGAGAACCTCATACCCAGCCTTATTGTGTTGTGATGTATCATTCTTCTATTACAGGTGTATGGACTTCCTGCTGTCTTCTTCTTCTACAGGTCATCTAAAGTGTATGGACTTCCTACTGTCTTCTTCTACTACAGGTCATCTAAAGTGTATGGACTTCCTGCTGTCTTCTTCTACTACTACAGGTCATCTAAAGTGTATGGACTTCCTGCTGTCTTCTTCTAAAGGTCATCTAAAGTGTATGGACTTCCTGCTGTCTTCTTCTAAAGGTCAACTAAAGTGTATGGACATACTGCTGTCTTGCCATTGACTGTATTGTCAGTGTTCCCACCAGCAGGACAACATGAGTGGAGAGAAAGAAACATTGTTGGAAGAAATCAAACAGAGTTTACACCCTCTAACGGAGGATCATTTGCGATACCTGTGTGAACGCTGTGGAATAGATGGCTCCCAAGTTACAGGAAAGAACCATTGCTCGTTGCGACGTAAAATCATGGAGGAAATGTGGGTAAATGCAGATTCGGTCAAATCGGAGGAGCAGGGAATGTCTTGGTTACTCCGACTGAAAGATGACATCAGAAAGATACAGGAAGAATCTAGTGTGGGACCCATGAGTGTCAGCCAGTCTGATGATGAAGAAACGGGTAAGAAGAATGGGGTCGCGGTAGGGGCCCGTGTGGGTCACAGGATAAAAAATAGCAACGATTAAAAAATAAAAATACATTTTATAAATAGAATTCTGGGATGTAAGAGCGCTGTCAGTGTAAATGACTGAAACCAAATAAAATATGTAGAAAAAAAGAATGGAGACATATATATATACTTTTGAATAATAGGCTGTAATCTATGAAGAACTTTGAAAGAGAAAAATCTCCCAGACAATCAGGCCGTTTGATAGGGTTCTAAAGTTTGAGCAAAAGAATACAGCATTAGCCATGTCACAATGGGTAGAATTTTAGCAAATGGTCTTAAACTGCAACATGTTCTTTCAGTTCCATGGCAATGTGTGTGTGTATATATTTTCACTGCTCAACCGTTATTGGTTGGTTGTGACTCGATACATCTGTATTGGTGGGTCAAGAAGCAACATTTTTTTTGGCTACAATCTGCTTCTGCAACAGTTCATTGATTGGTAAATATTTATTTATTGAGCCATATTTCCTGAACGTAACTATTCAGTGTTGTATAGCAGCTCATCTGTGTTGGATCGGGAAGATACTTCAACACGAGTTCATTGTGAAATACTTTGGTGCATATGAGGAACCTTAACTTCGTGTCTTTGTTTCACAGGGGACAACCCTAACGGTCGCTCGCTCAGTGGGAGGGTCTTATCATCTGGGAAGTCTCCAGGGTTGAAAGGGATCCAGCGACCTTACAGCTGTGATGTATGTGAGAAGAGTTTCACTCAATCAGGAAACCTACGAAGACACCAAACAGTACACACAGGAGAGAAACCTTACAGTTGTGATCATTGTGGGAAAATCTTTTCTAGTTCAGGAGCCCTGACTATTCACAAGCGTCTACACACTGGAGAGAAACCTTACAGCTGTGATCAGTGTGGGAAAAGCTTTTCTAGTTCAGGAGCCCTGATTATTCACAAGCGTCTACACACTGGAGAGAAACCTTACAGCTGTGATCAATGTGGGAGGAGCTGCAAAGATGCCACAGCCCTGAATGAACACATGCGTACACACACAGGAGAGAAACCTTTTAGCTGCGATGTTTGTGGAATTCGTTTTTCTCGACAAAGCAACCTGAAAGTACACATGCGCAGACACACAGGAGAGAGGCCTTACAGCTGTGATCAATGTGGGAAGAGCTTCACTCGGTCAACGGACCTGACCAAACACAGACGCGTTCACACCAGCGAGAAACCATACAGCTGTGACCAGTGTGGGAAGAACTTCACTCGGTCAGGAAACCTGGCGAGTCATCAGAAAACCCACACAGTCAGAGAGAAAAACGAGGCCGGCGGCGGGAGAAGTCAGGCAGGTGGAGAGGGAACCCACACAGGAAAGATACAGGAAGCATCTACTGTGGTACCCGTGAGGCCCAGCCAGTCTGATGAAGATGCAGGTAAGAAGAATGGTGTGTATTAGTCTACAATCTGCTTCTGTAACAGTTCATTGATTGGTTAATATTTATTAATTGAGCCATATTTGCTAAACGTAACTATTCAGTGTTGTAGAGCAGCTCATCTGTGTTGGATGGGGAAGATACTTCAACACTAGTTCATTGTGAAATACTTTGGTACATATGAGGAACCTTAACTTCGTGTCTTTGTTTCACAGGGGACAACCCTAACGGTCGCTCGCTCAGTGGGAGGGTCTTATCATCTGGGAAGTCTCCAGGGTTGAAAGGGATCCAGCGACCTTATAGCTGTGATGTATGTGAGAAAAGTTTCCCACGTTTAGGAGACCTTAAGAGACACCAGAGAATACACACAGGAGAGAAACCATATGGCTGTGATCAATGTGGGAAGAGTTTCTGTACATCAGGACAACGGATTATACACAAGCGAACACACACCGGAGAGAAACCTTATCGCTGTGATCAATGTGGGAAGAGTTTTGCTCGAACTGATTACCTGACCGAACACAAGCGAACACACACTGGAGAGAAGCCTCATAGCTGTGATAAATGTGGAAAGGGCTTCACTCGGCCTAACTGCTTGGCTGCACACAAGCTAACACACACAGGAGAGAAGCCCTACCTCTGCTCAGACTGTGGGAAGAGCTTCTATACACCAGCAAAGTTGAAAGAGCACGAGCGTTCACACACAGAAGAGAACCCTTACGGGTGTGGTCTGTGTGGGAAGATCTTTGCTTGTTCGGATTCCCTGACTAAACACAAGCGTGTACACACTGGAGAGAAACCTTACAGCTGTGATCAGTGTGGGGAGAGCTTTGCTCGTTTGGGAGCCCTGACTATTCACAAGCGTCTACAAACTGGAGAGAAACCTTACAGCTGTGCTCAATGTGGGAAGAGCTGCAAAGATGCCACGGCCCTGAATGAACACATGCGTACACACACAGGAGAGAAACCTTTCCCCTGCTATGTCTGTGGAATGAGTTTTTCTCGACGAAGCACCCTGAAAGTACACATGCGCAGACACACAGGTGAGAAGCCTTACAGCTGTGATCAATGTGGGAAGAGATATGCTCATCCAGGTGATTTGAAAATACACATTAGAGTACACACCGGAGAGAAACCATACAGCTGTGACCAGTGTGGGAAGAGCTTCACTCAGTCAACAAACCTGACTAAGCACAGACGTGTTCACTCTGTAGAGAAACCCTAAAGCTGTGATCTATGTTGTATGAACTTTACTCAGTCAACAAACCTGACTAAGCACAGACGTGTTCACTCTGGAGAGAAACCATACAGCTGTGATTTATGTTGTATGAACTTAGCTTATTTGTATCTTATTTCATGGGCTCATTGTCAATTAAATCATGTAGAATATTTTATCATTGTTATAGTAAGAGTTCATGTTTTTAATTCTATTTAATTCAAATTGAATCCATATGTGAATACATACCACTTTATTTTACTTTTAATAAAATTAAATACAAAGATCCTTTATAAATAGCTGTTATGAACTTTGGCATTCCTTTTTCTTCACTTTGACCCTGCTGGTTATCTATGAACAGTTGAACATCTTGGCCATGTTCTGTTATAATCTCCACCCGGCACAGCCAGAAGAGGGCTGGCCATCCCTCATAGCCTGGTTCCTCTCTAGGTTTCTTCCTAGGTTCTGGCCTTTCTAGGGAGTTTTTCCTAGCCACCATGCTTCTACGCCTGCATTGCTTGCTCTTTTGGGGTTTTAGGCTGGGTTTCTGTACAGCACTTTGTGACATCAGCTGATGTAAGAAGGGCTTTATAAATACATTTGATTGACTTGACCTGTTCTTCAGAGAACAAGACAAAATGCAGCAAGTTGTTTCCTGAAGTAAGATTACAGCGACACAAAGCATCATGTGTTTAACGAAGGTGTTTCATCTCTTTTTGGGGAAGTCTAATGAAGGGGCTGCTGCACAGTGACTATGGGACCACTTTCTATACTGATCCTATGTAGAATTAAACAAGTTAAATAACAAAAAGCAACTGATTTGGTTTTCCTTCCCCGTTTCAGCAGCCTTCCAGAATCTCCACCCCATGTTTCAAAAATGTAGGTGACTTGTCTTCAGCAAATTCTCTTCTAACCAGTGAAATAAAAAATTATTCTCATATTCTGTCTGGCCTTTGAATAGTGTTAATTTGATTTCAACGTGATGTCGATAGGAGTAATTAACAAAAAAGTGTTGTGTTACACTTATCGCGCTGGCGACCCACTTGAATCAAAATGCAACACTCAAATGTAACTGGCTGTGTTCTACAGGTTTCCCTGTTTTTGAATCCAAAATAGGTGACCTACGTGATTCATGTAGATCCGATGACAAAAGTTTGGGGCTGGTGGGGGGCTTTGGATCACTACTGGCTGTAAGCTGGGGGATCACTACTGGCTGTAAGCTGGGGGATCACTACTGGCTGTAAACTGGGGGATCACTACTGGCTGTAAGCTGGGGGATCACTACTGGCTGTAAGCTGGGGGATCACTACTGGCTGTAAGCTGGGGGATCACTACTGGCTGTAAGCTGGGGGATCACTACTGGCTGTAAACTGGGGGATCACTACTGGCTGTAAACTGGGGGACCACTACTGGCTGTAAACTGGGGGATCACTACTGGCTGTAAGTTGGGGGATCACTACTGGCTGTAAGCTGGGGGATCACTACTGGCTGTAAGCTGGGGGACCACTACTGGCTGTAAGCTGGGGGATCACTACTGGCTGTAAGTTGGGGGATCACTACTGGCTGTACGCTGGGGGATCACTACTGGTTGTAAGCGGGGGGATCACTACTGGCTGTAAGCTGGGGGATCACTACTGGCTGTAAACTGGGGGATCACTACTGGCTGTAAACTGGGGGATCACTACTGGCTGTAAGCTGGGGGCTTTGGATCCCTACTGGCTGTAAGCTGGGGGACCACTACTGGCTGTAAGCTGGGGGATCACTACTGGCTGTAAGCTGGGGGACCACTACTGGCTGTAAGCTGGGGGATCACTACTGGCTGTAAGCTGGGGGATCACTACTGGCTGTAAACTGGGGGATCACTACTGGCTGTAAACTGGGGGATCACTACTGGCTGTAAACTGGGGGATCACTACTGGCTGTAAACTGGGGGATCACTACTGGCTGTAAGTTGGGGGATCACTACTGGCTGTAAGCTGGGGGCTTTGGATCACTACTGGCTGTAAGCTGGGGGATCACTACTGGCTGTACGCTGGGGGCTTTGGATCACTACTGGCTGTAAGCTGGGGGATCACTACTGGCTGTAAGCTGGGGGATCACTACTGGCTGTACGCTGGGGGATCACTACTGGCTGTACGCTGGGGGCTTTGGATCACTACTGGCTGTAAGCTGGGGGATCACTACTGGCTGTAAGCTGGGGGATCACTACTGGCTGTAAGCTGGGGGATCACTACTGGCTGTAAGTTGGGGGATCACTACTGGCTGTAAGCTGGGGGACCACTACTGGCTGTAAGCTGGGGGATCACTACTGGCTGTACGCTGGGGGCTTTGGATCACTACTGGCTGTAAGCTGGGGGATCACTACTGGCTGTAAGCTGGGGGATCACTACTGGTTGTACGCTGGGGGATCACTACTGGCTGTACGCTGGGGGCTTTGGATCACTACTGGCTGTAAGCTGGGGGATCACTACTGGCTGTACGCTGGGGGATCACTACTGGCTGTACGCTGGGGGCTTTGGATCACTACTGGCTGTAAGCTGGGGGATCACTACTGGCTGTAAGCTGGGGGATCACTACTGTCTGTAAGCTGGGGGATCACTACTGGCTGTAAGCTGGGGGATCACCACTGGCTGTAAACTGGGGGATCACTACTGGCTGTAAGCGGGGGATCACTAATGGTTGTAAGCGAACGAGTGATGCGTGTTTGGAGCAATACTGTCTGTATCCAAGGCTCAGCCAATCATTCACATAACAGAATGCAACACACGACTGAAGAGAGAAGAGACAACCAATGTGCTAGTTATAGCATCATCGGCTCTCTGGAAAGACATCGGGAGAGTAGGAAAGACATCGGGAGAGTAGAAAGGCATTTTGTCAGTTACAGCAGTGCGTCCCCTGAATGATAACGAAGAGGTACTGTAGGTGAGAAGCCTGACCACGGGGGTGAGAAGGTGATGAAAGAGCACTTCATGAGCTGTAACCGAAAAACAACTGGCATTTGGAAAGTTTGAGGTGAGGGAAAAAGACCGAGGTAAAGACCGTTTCACGTAGGATATTCAACGGATATTCGCCTGTAGTTTTCCTTACGTCCACCAACAGCAGTTAGGGACTGTCAACATAGTGACAAATCAAAATGTTCAAATTCCAATAGCTATTTAACCATTACTCCATTACCATTTTATATATATATTTTTCTTCTAAAACTCGACTTCAAAACACTCTCCTGCAAACCCGCCTCACCAATTTAAAAAAAAAGAAGTATTATTCACCTCAAATCTGAAATCCACAACAGAAGCTAGCCAGCTCACTGGTTAACGTTAGTATTCAGCTAACCACGGTTGGCGGTCATCAGCTATCCTTTAGCTCGAAAAGCTATCGCCAGTTTTGTACAACGCGACTCAGACCAGAGCATACCAGACCTATTTTCTCTCCATATCCCCGGATTTCTACCGCAAGCTCTGGACAATTTACACCTGGATCTTGCAGCTAGCTAGCTGCTATCCGAGTGACTATTGGCTTACGTCGGTCCTGGAACAAACATCAATTATTCCGTAGCTAGCCAGCTGAAGAGTTCCATCAGCCACTCCTGGGCTACAATCACATATCCGGACCCGTTTTACTGCCGATACGGAGCCCCACCGGGCCTTCACGACTGGACTACCGACGTTATCTGCCCGAGGAAGTTATCCAACTGGCCCCACCGTCGCGACGTAAACTGAACGCCCATCTGCGGCCCGCTAATCGTTAGCTGTCTTATCGGCTGCTTTCTGAATAGGTCTATCGGACAATTTTCTTGGGTCACTAAAACTATCTATTTTGCCAATTGGATTGGTCCCCTCTACCACACAGAACCCCACTAATCTAACGACGGAAACGCACGAGGTGGCTAAAAACAGACCTGCCAGCTTGCTACCCATGGCCCGGCTAGCTGTATGAATCGCCGTGACCCCAACCAACCTCACTACTCACTGGACCCTTATGATCACTCGACTAAGCATGCCTCTCCTTAATGTCAATATGCCTTGTCTATTGCTGTTCTGGTTAGTGTTTATTGTCTTATTTCACTGTAGAGCCTCTAGCCCTGCTCATTATACCTTATCCAACCTTTCAGTTCTACCACCCACACATGTGATGACATCATCTGGTTTCAATGATGTCTCTGGAGACAATATCTCTCTCATCATCACTCAATGCCTAGGTTTACCTCCACTCTATTCACATCCTACCATACCTTTGTCTGTACATTATACCTTGAAGCTATTTTATCGCCCCCAGAAACCTGCTCCTTTTACTCTCTGTTCTAGACGACCAATTCTCATAGCTTTTAGCCGTACCCTTATCCTACTCCTCCTCTGTTCCTCTGGTGATGTAGAGGTGAATCCAGGCCCTGCAGTGCCTAGTTCCACTCCTATTCCCCAGGCGCTCTCTTTTGATGACTTCTGTAACCGTAATAGCCTTGGTTTCATGCATGTTAACATTAGAAGCCTCCTCCCTAAGTTTGTTTTATTCACTGCTTTAGCACACTCTGCCAACCCGGATGTCCTAGCCGTGTCTGAATCCTGGCTTAGGAAGACCACCAAAAACGCTGAAATCTCCATCCCCAACTACAACATTTTCAGACAAGAAGAACGACCAAAGGGGGGGGCGGTGTTGCAATCTACTGCAGAGATAGCCTGCAGAGTTCTGTCCTACTATCCAGGTCTGTACCCAAACAATTTGAAATTCTACTTTTAATAACCCACCTCTCTAAAAACAGGTCTCTCACCGTTGTCGCCTGCTATAGACCACCCTCTGCCCCCAGCTGTGCTCTGGACACCATATGTGAACTGATTGCCCCCCATCTATCTTCAGAGCTCGTGCTGCTAGGTGACCTAAACTGGGACATGCTTAACACCCCAGCCATCCTACAATCTAAACTTGATGCCCTCAATCTCACACAGATTATCAATGAACCTACCAGGTACTACCCCAAAGCCGTAAACACGGGCACCATCATAGATATCATCCTAACCAACTTGCCCTCTAAATACACCTCTGCTGTTTTCAACCAAGATCTCAGCGATCACTGCCTCATTGCCTGCATCCGTAATGGGTCAGCGGTCAAACGACCTCCACTCATCACTGTCAAACGCTCCCTGAAATACTTCAGTGACCAGGCCTTTCTAATCGACCTGGCCCGGGTATTCTGGAAGGATATTGACCTCATCCCGTCAGTAGAGGATGCCAGGTTATTTAAAAAAAGCCTTCCTCACCATCTTAAATAAGAATGCCTCATTCAAGAAATGTAGAACCAGGAACAGATATAGCCCTTGGTTCTCTCCAGACCTGACTGCCCTTAACCAACACAAAAACATCCCATGGCGTTCTGTATTATCATCGAACAGCCCCTGTGATATGCCACTTTTCAGGGAAGTTAGAAACCAATATACACAGGCAGTTAGAAAAGCCAAGGCTAGCTTTTTCAAGCAGAAATTTGCTTCCTGCAACACAAACTCAAAAAAGTTCTGGGACACTGTAAAGTCCTTGGAGAATAAGAACACCTCCTCCCAGCTGCCCACTGCACTGAGGATAGGAAACTCTGTCACCACCAATAAATCCACTATAATTGAGAATTTCAAGAAGCATTTTTCTACGGCTGGCCATGTTTACCACCTGGCCACCCCTACCCCAGTCAACAGCACTGCACCCCCCACAGCAACTCGCCCAAGCCTTCCCCATTTCTCCTTCTCCCAAATCCAGTCAGCTGATGTTCTGAAAGAGCTGCAAAATCTGGACCCCCACATATCAGCCGGGCTAGACAATCTGGACCCTTTCTTTCTAAAACTATCTGCCGAAATTGTTGCAACCCCTATTACTAGCCTGTTCAACCTCTCTTTCGTGTCGTCTGAGATTCCCAGAGATTGGAAAGCAGCTGCGGTCATCCCCCTCTTCAAAGGGGGGGACACTCTTGACCCAAACTGCTACAGACCTATATCTATCCTACCCTGCCTTTCTAAGGTCTTCGAAAGCCAAGTCAACAAACAGATTACCGACCATTTCGATTCCCACCGCACCTTCTCCGCTATGCAGTCTGGTTTCAGAGCTGGTCACGGGTGCACCTCAGCCACGCTCAAGGTCCTAAACGATATCTTAACCGCCATCGATAAGAAACATTACTGTGCAGCCGTATTCGTTGACCTGGCCAAGTCTTTCGACTATGTCAACCACCACATCCTCATCGGCAGACTCGATAGCCTTGGTTTCTCAAATGGTTGCCTCGCCTGGTTCACCAACTACTTCTCTGATAGAGTTCAGTGTGTCAAATCGGAGGGCCTGTTGTCCGGGCCTCTGGCAGTCTCTATGGGGGTGCCACAGGGTTCAATTCGTGGGCCGACTCTCTTCTCTGTATACATCAATGATGTCGCTCTTGCTGCTGGTGAGTCTCTGATCAACCTCTACGCAGACGACACCATTCTGTATACTTCTGGCCCTTCTTTGGACACTGTTAACAACCATCCAGATGAGCTTCAATGCCATACAACTCTCCTTCCGTGGCCTCCAACTGCTGTTAAATACAAGTAAAACTAAATGCATGCTATTCAACCGATCGCTGCCTGCTCCTGCTCCAGCATCACTACTCTGGACGGTTCTGACTTAGAATATGTGGACAACTACAAATACCTAGGTGTCTGGTTAGACTGATGTGAGTCTGGAAGGAGAGTTTACAAACATCTCCAATCCAAAGATAAATCTAGAATTGGCTTCCTATTTCGCAACAAAGCATCCTTCACTCATGCTGCCAAACATACCCTCGTAAAACTGACCATCTTACCGATCCTCGACTTCGCCAATGTAATTTACAAAATAGCCTCCAATACCCTACTCAACAAATTGGATGCAATCTATCACAGTGCCATCCGTTTTGTCACCAAAGCCCCATATACTACCCACCACTGCGACCTGTACGCTCTCGTTGGCTGGCCCTCGCTTCATACTCGTCGCCAAACCCACTGGCTCCAGGTCATCTACAAGACCCTGCTAGGTAAAGTCCCCCCTTATCTCAGCTCACTGGTCACCATAGCAGCACCCACCTGTAGCACGCGCTCCAGCAGGTATATCTCTCTGGTCACCCCCAAAACCAATTCCTTCTTTGGCCGCCTCTCCTTCCAGTTCTCTGCTGCCAATGACTGGAACGAACTACAAAAATCTCTGAAACAAGAAACACTTATCTCCCTCACTAGCTTTAAGCACCAGCTGTCAAGCAGCTCACAGATTGTTGCACCTGTACATAGCCCATCTATAATTTAGCCCGAACAACTACCTCTTCCCCTACTGTATATATTTATTTATTTTGCTCCTTTGCACCCCATTATTTCTATTTCTACTTTGCACATTCTTCCACTGCAATTCTACCATTCCAGTGTTTTACTTGCTATATTGTATTTACTTCGCCAACCATGGCCTTTTTTTGCCTTTACCTCCCTTATCTCACCTCATTTGCTCACATTGTATATAGACTTATTGTTCTACTGCGTTATTGACTGTATGTTTGTTTTACTCCATGTGTAACTCTGTGTTGTTGTATGTGTCAAACTGCTTTGCTTTATCTTGGCCAGGTCGCAATTGTAAATGAGAACATGTTCTCAACTTGCCTACCTGGTTAAATAAAATATAAAAAATGTTTTTAAAAACTCCTAAAACTTTCAAAACTGATTCTAGCTAACTCGAAGGCATAGACACACATTGCACATTTATTTTTTGTCGATTTACATCTCGCACTATTTTAAATAATTTATTTACATTTTTGAATTTCAATAGCTAATTGTTTGAGCTCAATAACTCAAACAAGATTCAGAATGTCCACTGAATGGGCACATTGCACACCCTTTAGTTTGTCCATTTTCATCTCACAGATTTTACCAGAATTTTTCAAAATGTAAATTTTCAATAGCTCCTTGGTTATGTGACCTAATGACTTCAAACAAGGTTCAGTATGTCCACTGATTACCCTTCTATATTGCACATCCTTAAGTTAGTCCATTTTCATCTCAACAGATTTTACCAGAATTTTTCAAAATGTAACATTTCAAAAGCTCCTTGATCATGTGACCTAGTGACTTCCACATGACCAAGGAGCTATTGAAATTCTAAATGTTGAAAAATGTATGTAAAATCTTGTGAGATGAAAATGGACAAACTAAAGGGTGCGCAATGTGTAGACCCACTGAGTGGACATTCTGAACCTTGTTTGAAGTCACTAGGTCACATGACCAAGGAGCTATTGAAATTCTAAATGTTGAAAAATTCATCTAAAATCTTGTGAGATGAAAATGGACAAACTAAAGGGTGTGCAATATAGAAGGGTAGTCGGTGGAAGTTCTGAACCTTGTTTGAGTCAAGTAGGTCACATGACCAATGAGCTATTGAAATTCAAATGTAAAAAGAGTTTGTACTTTGTTTACGCTCCCTAACTAATTCAACTAGGAATACAAAATGCTGCTCACATTTCCACATGTTTATTAGTTTTGGAACGCAATTTAATGTTCAAATCGTGAAAATAAGACCTGTGCAATGTTGTGTGCAATTTTTCAACATAGTGACGCTTATTTGGAGTCTGTGGCTCAAGTGATTTGAAAGCTATTGAGGTTTGAAAGCGCTAATATCCATCGACTATCCAACTTTAAACTGTCTTTACCTCAGTGGGGAAAAGTGGTGGAACAAGTATTGTTAGCATTGTTAAATATCTTGCTAGCCAGAGAAATGTTGAGCAACATTAGCAAACTTAACAAATATTTGAGTTTATGGTGTGAAAATTAGCTGGTTTATAAAGTCAGACAGCTAGCTAACGTTACAACATCAGATGAGCTAACGTTAGTAACCTAACCAATCCGCTATAGTAACTGTTATAGACTCCTTGCCGTTCCTCAAGATGTAACGCGTTAGTTGATTACTGGACCCTGGCAATCTGTGAAATGTTAACTAGCTAACGAACTAACTATCTGTGATGTGAACTGATGTTTTCCCTCTAAAGTATGTAGTTAATTTTCAGAATGAGAGAATTAGAAATTGAGTTAAGTGTTTACTGAGTATAATATACTTTTACAATCGACAATATTTTGATAAAATTAAGACAAATTAGGCTGGCAGGTTCTCTGGCCCTCCCTCGGTGGTGATAATACACTATTAACGTTGGATACCAACTTTCAATAAACCCCACTGAAAAATACGTTTACTTATAAAAAATATGGTGGATCGAGTTCACTCAGGCTCTGTTTACCATTGAAAACCATTGGGGGAAAATGATCAGTTCTGATCTACTTAATTCATGGACTTTCATTGAACCAGAAAAAAACGGGACTCCCTAAAAACACCCCACTTCAATTTAAGTGACTTCGTAGCAGGTTAGTAAAGCATTTTCATAACCTGCTACATTAATTATCCTAACCTGCTGCGTAAAGTCGTAGCTGTATTGAAGTGGCGTGTTCAAGAGTCCCAAAAAAACAAACAGCGAATGGGATGTCTCGCTTCCTCTTCTGTCGATACTCGATTGCTCTGGCCTGTAACTGAACGCCACAAAACCAGACAAAACGGAAGTTGCTGCCCTGCTATTAAAGATGGTAGCCAGTTAAGAGTCGAGCTAGTAGCTTTTAAGCAAGATATTCATCTCAATATAAAACAATACAGCGCCGTAGAAAATGACCATTAGTCGAAACTGACGAGATACAGCCTACCTGCCTTTCCACGTGGAAGAAAACGGGGGACAGAGACTTGCTAACTACGTAGTTGGCTTTTCTACAAGGAATCTGGTCAGTTGGCTAGCTTTTGTTCAACAACAGCTTTAGCCGGATTTATGTTTTTGTACCTTCATGAACGAGGAATGTTTACAGTCTAATTATGACGATAATGTTACAAATTCTAGTTCTGTGAGGTTCAAACAAACCCGGCAGTTTGTGAGTATGACACGGAAGTTTATGCACAACTAGTCGTCGGTTAAGGTATATATTTGTAAAACCTTTAACGTTAGCTGGTCTGATATTGCTCCGTTTTAAAATATAAATAGCTCAAATGAACCATAACGTTATTTTTTCTTCATGTCGATACCTTTTAAACGACGTTATGAATTGCTCCAAAAATAATACCGGAGGAAGTTTTGTAGATTATTAGGTTGCGGCCATGTTGATGGCGTCATTAGTCGGCCTGAGTTCAGTTCTTTACGTCGGGCGCGTGTATGGAAGCGTTTAGCTGCCAAAACTCAATTGGAATTGCAAATGGACAAATGATAAATCAATATAATGTTTGCAATTCCTTTTCCTACCTGGGTATGCATTTCCTAAATTGGTATTTTCATGGTTGAGTATGCATATTGTCTGCCAATTTACAAAATAAATAGCAAACTGTGTTTGATATTTAAGTTCCATGGTACTATCCAGTACAACACTGATACATTTAAAATGTAAATGCTTAAATGACAAATAATTTGTCATGTTTGCCATTTCATTTCCTTGTTGTGATAGCATGAATTGTGACAAAAAGAAAAATGATTCTCAATTGACAATGCTTTTCCATACTCTATGGTTCAAGACTGATCATTAGAATTTTGACGATCAAATTCGATAAATCAATTGCAATGCTTCATTTTGCTATTTTGTTTCCTCATGAAGTGTTATCGTTTTCGATCTGTGCTGATTGTCAAACACTGAAGATGTGTCAGGAAAAGTGCAGTATTATCATAAGGAGACTTATACTTGGAATATGGAGGAGGAATGGAGGGGCAAAGAGAGGCAGGAGGTTTGAGAAGGAGGAAGAGGGTGAGCTTGAGTTGGTTAAAAATGGTGGGGAAAAGGGCGATGGTTTGTTAAAGAAGAATGATAGAAAGTGTAAGCAGGGTGAGCTGAAGACCGGAGGAGAAATGGAAGTGAATGAGGGCGTAGTATCAGAGGTGGTCGGTGTGGTGAAGTTCTCGGAGCCCGAGGCACCGAGGGTCAGGATAACGATGAGTCTGTGATGGTAGGAGTGAAGTTTTTGGAAGAAGTGGACTCTTGCCTTTTGGCTGATCCATTTGTGGTTTCAGGGTGGGTGCAAACAGAGTTGGGTGCTGTGGAATCGGTGAGGGTAACCAGAAGTGGTCTTGTGATAATTGTTGTTTCTGCTGGTGCTCCGCGTTAAATGAATGGGGGCAAGAAATGTGAATTGTTTTGCGCTCAAGAAAAGGGCGCCATTAGGCCTCCCGAGTGGCGCAGGGGTCGAAGGCATCGCAGTGCTAGCTGCATCACTATAGATCCTGGTTCGATACCAGAGACCCATGAGGCAGCGCACAATTGACCCAGCATCGTTAGGGGGAGGGTCGTCCGGGTTAGGGGGAGGGTCGTCCGGGTTAGGGGGAGGGTCGTCCGGGTTAGGGGGAGGGTCGTCCGGGTTAGGGGGAGGGTCGTCCGGGTTAGGGGGAGGGTTTGGCCGTCCGTTTGCTTTATCAATCGAGATGGGCAACAGCAGTAAACACCAATTGATCATGTAATTTCAGATACTTGAGGGTAGCCTCACGACATCAATACAAATGGCACATGTTGTTTACTTGGCTAGCTAGCTAGCTACATGCCAAATGGATCTGCCTACCCTCACATATCTGAAAATACATGATCCATTGATTTTTACTGATCATGAAAAGCATGCAGTTACTTGCTGTATAACTCTGACAGAGATACACGTGGAATAATTCGAAATGTGTAGTTCTGACTAGGCGCTTAAGAGGTGATGATATTAAAACCAACATTTATTTAACAATCCCCTGAAAACGGCACGTAGTTGTCAAGGGTTTTAGTGGAGCTGGGGGTCCCCTTGCCCCACAGCAGCCAAATGGAACGTTCTGTACCGTATTGTGATGTTTTATTGATAACAAACTATCCTCAATAGGATCTTCTGACTGGGGGAGTGTTTAAGAGGCCTGACACTTGCTGTAAACATTAACACGCATCGCTTGCTGTAAACATCAACACGCATCGCTTGCTGGTAACATGAACACTACTTGCTGTACGTATTTGGAAACATAAGGAACGTACTGTGTCTTTCATATCAGCAAGAAATTATTTAAAAAAAAAATGTTTGAATGAGTTACACACTGTTTTGTAGGGTTATGATTCCCACACGGCCGTGTCTTCGTGTTACATCGCTTGTTGACTGAGGGTTCCCACACGGCCGTGTCTTCGTGTTACATCGCTTGTTGACTGAGGGTTCCCACACGGCCGTGTCTTCGTGTTACATCGCTTGTTGACTGAGGGTTCCCACACGGCCGTGTCTTCGCGTTACATCGCTTGTTGACTGAGGGTTCCCACACGGCCGTGTCTTCGTGTTACATCGCTTGTTGACAGAGGGTTCCCACACGGCCGTGTCTTCGTGTTACATCGCTTGTTGACAGAGGGTTCCCACACGGCCGTGTCTTCGTGTTACATCGCTTGTTGACTGAGGGTTCCCACACGGCCGTGTCTTCGTGTTACATCGCTTGTTGACTGAGGGTTCCCACACGGCCGTGTCTTCGGGTTACATCGCTTGTTGACTGAGGGTTCCCACACGGCCGTGTCTTCGTGTTACATCGCTTGTTGACTGAGGGTTCCCACACGGCCGTGTCTTCGTGTTACATCGCTTGTTGACTGAGGGTTCCCACACGGCCGTGTCTTCGTGTTACATCGCTTGTTGACTGAGGGTTCCCACACGGCCGTGTCTTCGTGTTACATCGCTTGTTGACTGAGGGTTCCCACACGGCCGTGTCTTCGTGTTACATCGCTTGTTGACTGAGGGTTCCCACACGGCCGTGTCTTCGTGTTACATCGCTTGTTGACTGAAGACATAGGTGGCCACCTGTGTTAATCAGCTGTCTAACGTGCTCTGAACACCTGTGTTAATTAGCTGTCTAACGTTCTCTGAACACCTGTGTTAATTAGCTGTCTAACGTGCTCTGAACACCTGTGTTAATTAGCTGTCTAACGTGCTCTGAACACCTGTGTTAATTAGCTGGGGAGGAAGTGTAGTTCAGCTGGAGGCACAAACAGCGTATGGATCTGTGACCAACTGCTACAGGAAGTGTAGTTTTTTTTATTTGAAAGATTCTTTCTCGCTGATTAGAAGTAGTTGAATTAGCTGATGAGGAGAACACTGGTAAATAATCATATTACACTGTCAATACTGTGTTGTAATGTATCATTCTTCTATTACAGGTGTATGGACTTCCTGCTGTCTTCTTCTACTACAGGTCATCTAAAGTGTATGGACTTCCTGCTTTCTTCTTCTACTACAGGTCATTTACAGTGTATGGACTTCCTGCTGTCTTCTTCTTCTACAGGTCATCTAAAGTGTATGGGCTTCCTGCTATCTTGCCATTGACTGCATTGTTGTTGTTCCCAACAGCAGGACAACATGAGTGGAGAGAGGGAAACATTGTTGGATGAAATCGAACAGACTTTAAACTGTCTAACCAAGGACAATTTACTTTACCTGTGTGAACGCTGTGGAATAGATGGCTCCCAAGTTACAGGAAAGAACCATCGCTCGTTGCGCCGTAAAATCTTGGAGGAAATGTGGGAAAATGCAGATTCGGTCAAATCGGAGGAGCAGGGAATGTCTTGGTTACTCCGACTGAAAGATGACATCAGAAAGATACAGGAAGAATCTACTGTGTCACCCATGAGTCACAGCCAGTCTGATGATGATGCTACAGACTGCGATGAAGAATGGGACATGGAAAACAAGGATTGGTTTCTTAGCAACGGGCTGGAGGCAGCTCCAGAGAACCACACCCCAGAGCAGTGGCAGAGGGGTGTGAGTATTTCCCAGAAAGTCTCAGCAGTATTTCCTTGATTCCTCTCGTTCTCTGGACCTCCTGTTATAA
This sequence comes from Salvelinus fontinalis, assembly GCF_029448725.1. Classification (NCBI taxonomy): domain Eukaryota; kingdom Metazoa; phylum Chordata; class Actinopteri; order Salmoniformes; family Salmonidae; genus Salvelinus; species Salvelinus fontinalis. The sequence goes on along the minus strand of NW_026600353.1, from coordinate 240,834 downwards.
ATTCATTGGAGGATAAAGTCAAAGGAGGAAGCTCAGGTAGTCTCCTTAATGCATTTTATATTTGGAGGTCCAGAGAATGAGAAGGATCACGGAAATACTGCTGAGACTTTTGAGGATTCTAAATTTCTGGACCAGTAGGAGAGTGTTTCCTTCCTGATTTTATACTGGCTCTCTTTTTTGTGGTTTTCAGGACACGTCTCTCCCACCCGCCTCCCCTCTCCCCGAGTCCCCAGGTCCTGCCTCTCCCGCTAGCACATTACTACTGGGTTTGAAGAGGGTGTCTGTGCGGCTGGTTGACTGCAGGAAAACACTGGAGCTGAGTGGAACTACGAGAGTAGGAGGAGAAGAGAAGGGATATGGAGATTCAGATTCGACGTCATCAAGTAGGAACAATGGTGTGTATTAGACTACAATCTGCTTCTGTAACAGTTCATTGATGGATCAATATTTATTTATTGAGCCATATTTGCTAAACGTAACTATTCAGTGTTGTATAGCAGCTCATCTGTGTTGGATGGGGAAGATACTTCAACACTAGTTCATTGTGAAATACTTTGGTACATGTGAGGAACCTTAACTTCATGTCTTTGTTTCACAGGGGACAACCCTAACTATCGCTCGCTCAGTGGGAAGAACTTATCATCTGGGAAGGCTCCAGGGTTGAAAGTGATCCAGCGACCTTATAGCTGTCATGTATGTGAGAAGAGTTTCACTCAATCAGGAAACCTACGACGGCACCAAAGAGTACACACAGGAGAGAGACCATATGTCTGTCTTATATGTGGAAAGAGTTTCCGTATGTCAGGAACACTGACTAGACACAAGAGAACACACACAGGAGAGAAACCATATGGCTGTCCTATATGTGGAAAGCGTTTCCGTACATCAGGACAATTGACTATACACAAGCGAACACACACTGGAGAGAAACCTTATAGCTGCGATCAATGTGGGAAGAGTTTTACTCAAGCTTGTTCCCTGACTGAACACAAGCGAACACACACTGGCGTGACGTTCCACTGCTCAGACTGTGAGAAGAGCTTCCCTACATCAGTGAAGTTGAAACGGCACCAGCAAACACACACAGGAGAGAAACCTTATCGCTGTGATCAATGTGGGAAGAGTTTTGCGAGAGCTTATTCCCTGACTGAACACAAGCTAACACACACAGGAGAGAAACCATATGTCTGTGATCAGTGTGGGAAGAGATTTACTAACTCAGGAACACTGACTTTACATAAGCCAACACACACTGGAGAGAAACCTCGTAGCTGTGCTATATACAGCTGTAAGCACTGTGAGTGGAGTTTTGCTCATTCAGAAGACCTAGCAAGACACCACCAGAGAAAACACATGTGGGAGGGTATTCATGTCTGTGATCAATGTTGGAAGAGTTTTGCTAGTTCTGGAGACCTGAATATACACAAGCGTATACACACAGGCGAGAAACAATATGTCTGTGATCAGTGTGGAAAGAGTTTTTCTAGTTTGGGAAACCTGAATATACACAAGCGTATACACACAGGCGAGAAACCATATGTCTGTGATCAATGTGGGAAGAGCTTTGCTTCATCGGGATTCCTGACTAAACACAAGCATATACACACCGGAGAGAAACCTTACAGTTGTGAACAGTGTGAGAAGAGATACATTTCCAAAGGAGAGTTGAGAACCCACCAGCTTGTACACCCCAGACAGAACTCTCTTTTCCTGTGCGATCGATGTGGGAAGAGCTTCACACACATGGGATCCCTGAATGTACACATGCGTAGGCACACAGGAGAGAAACCCTACCGCTGCGATCAATGTGGGAAGAGCTTTATTCAGCCAGTAGAATTGAAAATGCACCAACGAGTGCACACTGGAGAGAAACCCTACAGCTGTGATCTATGCAGGAAGAGATTCGCTCAGTCAGGACTGCTGACTGTACACAAGAGAACACACACTGGAGAGAAACGTTATAAATGTGACATATGTGGGAAGAGATTTGCTCAGTCAGGAAACCTGAAGAGTCATCAGAAAACCCACACAGGCAGAGAGAGAACCCGCCCAGGCGGAGAGAGAACCCGCCCAGGCGGAGAGAGAACCCGCCCAGGCGGAGAGAGAACCCGCACAGGCGGAGAGAGAACCCGCACAGGCGGAGAGAAAATCCACACAGGTGGAGAGAGAAGTCTTTCAGACAGAGGACTGAATCACCTCCACACCTCCATCCTCTCAGGCATCAGTTCTCAGGATCCCTCTGTCGACTCTGGGCAAACATCACAGGATCCCTCTGTCGACTCTGGGTAAACATCACAGGATCCCTCTGTCGACTCTGGGCAAACATCACAGAATCCCTCTGTAGACTCTGGGTAAAATAGCCCACTTTGTATTCCATATACAGTGTACATTGCATGGAGGCGGCAGAGGACGAAGTGCTGCTGGATATGTACGACACAGTCCCCCCTCAAGTAATATTGGTTAGTATTTTGTTACAATACGAATATCCGTAAGTGATTTTAATATGCGTTTGTGCCTGACCATGTCCACCGGGAATGTTTATTGGTGGCTATGTTTTGTTTTAAAGTGGCCATGTTTTGTTTTAAAGTGACCATGTTTTAAATTACTAGACTAGAATATATTGCCTTACGAGAATTTTGTCCATAGAGGGACACCATTATCAAGTTTCCTGCAGATTCAGTCATTCGGTTGCAGAGGAGTAACGTTTTAAGGGTTTTTCACTCAATTCAAAGTGGCAGAAAATCCATCATGGCGGTCCTTATGGTTCTCTGAGGCACATGTGTTCCTTTTTTTTTACCCCCTTTTCTCCCCAATTTTGTGGTATCCAATTGGTAGTCGTTACAGTCTTGTCTCATTGCTGCAACTCCCATACGGACTTGGGAGAGGCGAAGATCGAGAGCCATGCGTCCTCCAAAACACAACTCAACCTAGCCGCACTGCTTCTTGACACAACGCACATCCAACCTGGAAGCCGCACCAATGTGTTGGAGGAAACACAGTACACCTGGCGACCTGGTCAGCGTGCACTGCGCCCGGCCCGCCACAGGAGTCGCTAGTGCGCGATGAGACTGCATCGCAGTGCATCGGCCAAACCCTCCCTAACCCGGACGACGCTGAGCCAATTGTGCATCGCCCCATGGGCCTCCCGGTCACGGCCGGCTGCGGCAGAGCCTGGGCTCGAACCCAGAATCTCTGGTGGCACAGCTAGCTAGACCACTGCACCACCCGGGAGGCCCGCAAATATGTTCCTTGTGAGTAGAAGGATCTATATCCTGCATTTCATGACTTTAGGTCAAACGGGGTGAAGGGCGCGATCTTTCAAAGTTTGCATTTTCAATCTCTTGTTATAGCGCCACCGTCTGGTCAATCAGTGTGATCTCTAAATGGCAGGACGCATCATTCACCCAAGTTTTGTCAAAATCGGGCCAGTGGTGTCGGAAATCGTGTGTAAACATACCTGAACATGTACAAACGGATCAACATGGTGCTTTCCAGATAACTGGGAACTCTGTTGGGAGGGGAGGGGCAATGTGTTCCAGATGAGGTCATGACATCGGTGATCTATAACGGCTGAAACATGCAATAGGAGTGTGTTCCTATGCTTAGACGTTGCTGACTACTGACAGCTCTTAAAATGCCTGGATAGGTATTTCACCTATCAGCTCTTACAATGCCTGGATAGGTATTTCACCTATCAGCTCTTACAATGCCTGGATAGGTATTTCACCTATCAGCTCTTACAATGCCTGGATAGGTATTTCACCTATCAGCTCTTACAATGCCTGGATAGGTATTTCACCTATCAGCTCTTACAATGCCTGGATAGGTATTTCACCTATCAGCTCTTACAATGCCTGGATAGGTATTTCACCTATCAGCTAACCACATATTGTTATAGCCTGGCGAGGAGAAGCTCTGCAGACCGTGTCCTGAAGTAATTTAGCCGCACTCTGTAGAGTTGCTATTTTCTCAAGTTTTCTCAATGAACTTGACATTCCTGGATTACTCATTATATTAATGAAGTCTGATTCAATCAACAAATACGATGGTCCATTTTTTTTTTTTTAAGGTTAAGGGTCCAAGACTGTGTACATATCTGGTGGCTGTGTTGGCAAAATCACTGCAAATCCCATCGTGCCATGTAGGGAGAGGCTGCCCGTTGTCACAGTTCCAAGACCAGTCAGTAACGTCCAGCTAAACCCCTACGTCAATGACGCCGGTGGATCTTTAAACTGATCTTAGGTTTGCTTTAAGTTGCAATAAAACACGACGGATGGTTCGAACCAGTCATGACTATTCAACAAAACAATAAATCCTTTTCAACTTTCTTTGAATCTGCCCCAAGTCGTTATTTATATATTTTTTTTATTGTGCAATTTGCTATTTGCCTCGTGACTCCTGCATACTTTGTTGACTACAAACTTTCTTTAACCAACTGTGGGACAGGCTGTTTGTTCCCACACTCAGGACTCTGACTCTCTATTGGTTACACAGACTTTTGGCCTCTCATCCTATTCTAATCACCTCTCACCGGCTTTGTATTCATGTTACCTGATGAAATTTCTGTACAATATGATCTTGTTGCCATCTGATGCACATTCAAATGTTATAAATCAGCACTGCAGAGCTCTCCCTGTACTATGTGGTGCCTTGATTGTATTACTGTTGATGATATCTGGAAATGTGCATGTACAGCCTGGCCCCTCTACTGTTGCTAGGCCCAATTCTGACTTGTGCTCTGATATCTGATTCACTGATTTCTGCTCTCGTAAAAGCCTGGGTTTTCTGCACGTTAACACTAGAAGCTTATTACCTACAATGGATCAATTGAAAGTGCAGTTCCACAGCTCTAATCCAGATGTGTTGGTCATTACTGAGATGTGTTTAAAAAATATATATATTTAACCTTTATTTAACCAGGTAGGCTAGTTGAGAACAAGTTCTCATTTACAACTACGACCTGGACAGGATAAAGCAAAGCAGTGCGACACAAACAACAACACGGAGTTATACATGGAATAAACAAACATACTGTCAATAACACGATAGAAAAAAAAGTTGGAGTGTTTTGAATACTGATGTTAACCTTTCTGGTTATAACTTTTTTTGGCACGACAGATCTTCCAACGATAGGGGAGTGGCAATCTTTACCAAGGATCACCTCCAGTGCTCGGTTGTCTCCATCAAGTCTGTCCCCAAACAATTTGATTTGCTGGTTTTAAGCATTAAACTTTCAAATAGGTCTTTGTTGACTGTTGCTGGGTGTTATCATCCTCCATCAGCACCGGCCTGTACCCTACCTGCCCTAAGGTCTCTCCTGGCCCCTTACACTAAGTCTGAATTTGCCCTGCTAGTTGACCTAAACTGGGACATGCTTAAACCACCTGACCAAGTCCTAAAGCAATGGGACTCCCTAAATCTTTCTCAGATTATTACCAATCCCACGAGGTATGACTCCAAACACCCAGAAAATGCTACTCTCCTCGACGTTGTCCTCACAAATAATCCTGATAGGTATCAGTCTGGTGTTTTCTGTAATGACCTTAGTGATCACTGTTTTACAGCCTGTGTTTGTAATGGCTGCTCAGTGAAACGACCTGTGTTGAGTTGTCATAGACGCTTGCTAAAAAACTTTTAATGAGCAAGCCTTCCTTCATGAACTGGCCTCTGTGAAATGGTATAGAATCCGCTTGATCCCCTCTGTTGAAGACGCTTGGACATTTTTTATATTTTCAGTGGTATTGTTAACAAACACTTCCCCATAAAGAAAATTTGAATTAAAAACCGGTTCAGCCCCTGGTTCGACCGTGATCTTGCAGAGTTACTCCACCTCAGGATTTGCATTTGGCGAAAGGCACACGCATACTTCTTAACTGACTTGCCTAGGTAAATTATACAAAACATATGCATATCCTTGCTTCAGGTCCTAATCTACAGGCAGTTACATTTGGGTATGTCATTTTAGGGAAAAAAAAAAAAAAAAAAAGGGTCCGATCTTTAAGAGGTTTTAAACCGATGTTTTAAATGAACCTGAATCTAGAAAATGAATGGTGAAGTCGCTTCTGGACACTGTAGACTCCACTCTACAGCAATCTTCCAGTCGATGACATGCACACAACCATTGGTTGACGCATGCAACATTGTGATGAACGTCGGGAACCGAATCGCATAGGTGAAAGATATGTTCTGTTTGGCTCCCTGGTTTGCCTACTGCTGCTACTCCTTTAGGAGCTCAGAGCAATTATCTGCAGATCATTTACTAAATATTTATATAAAGAGGGTGAATCCTCAATGCAGAAACAAATAGTGGGGAGAGTGCGACAAGCTGATTTTTGTAGTGCTTTAAAAAGAGATCTAATTAGTCCAGGAAAAAAATATATTTGAAGGCGCATTTCATGATCTGACATAATGGTAGCCTACTTTTTTTGCGCTTTACGTTGGAGATAAAATATCTTATGGTTCTAGGTTGATTTTTAAGTATTTTGAGAGAAGAGCTGTTTGCGAGCCAAATTTAGCCGGCTCTTTTACTTGAACGGAGCCAGTGTTTTAGCAATGTTATATTAATTGTCCATGTTTTAATTCAAATGGATTACACATGATTATAGTAAATACATACCACTTTATAATAAGATCAAATACAAATCTCTTATGAACTTTGGAATTCCTTTTTACTTTACTTTACTATTTCTTAAGTGAACAAATAAAAATGCATCAAGTTTTACCTGAAGTGTAAGATTACAGTTACACGAAGCGTCATCCATGTATTTATTCAAAATAGAATATAAAAACTATGTCGATACTCGATTGCTGTGGCCTGCGTGACTGAACGTAATAACGTCAGTCAAAGCGGAAGTGGCTGCTAAAGATGGTAGCTGACAGAGTCGTGCTACGCATGTAGCCTTCAAGCGATATATTATTCTCTTAATAAACTAAATACAATATCCACAGGTCAACTTTGTTTTGACGTAAAGGATCATTAGCTGAAACTGAAGAGATATGGGTAGCTAGCTATCTACCTTTTCCATGTGGGAAAAAAACGGTGGGCAGACGCTTGGTAGCTACCTAACGTTAGCTGTTTTCTACAAGGTACCTGGTAAGTTGGTAACTTATGTTCTACAACCGGATGTTTTTGTTCACCTATGAACGACGTAGCTGGGTTTTCAGCGTTCATATGACGATACTAATTCAAGTTTTGTGACGCAAATAAACACGGCAGTGTGACTGTCACACAAACATTGTTGTTACTAACTAGTGCTTGGTGAACTTAGCTTTACACGTTAGCTAGCCAGATAATGCGCCGTTGCAAAGACGAGTAGGTCAAATCAACCATACAGTTTTATTTTCATTTCGATGCCTTTAAACGACGTTGTGAAATGCCGCAAGCAGTTGATTTGGTTGCGGCAATACCTGACATGGGTGTTGCCAACTATTTTTAAGTAAGATTAGCTAGAGTACCACCGTATGAGTCACAATACACATAAAACCTAGCGGTCAAACAAGGAAGTTTTTCCACCATTCACTTTTCCCATAAGGGATTTTTAGAAACACTTAAAATAAGGGCTTTGTTTCTTGTAGGCGTACCCTGGCGTGACATTTTGATAACCGTGTAACTCTCTTTAGGACAAGATGACTTATCAATATATTCTGCTCTATTTACTCTTAGTTTCAAATAATAATTTGTATCAAAGTTGATATGCAGGACTACAAGTGCCTGCAAGCTAACTTCATGTCATAGCTAGCTGACTCCTGTGCCAACTGGTATTGTGTAAATTTAAAACCTGCACAAGACAGTTCACAGAATTGTCAATTTAAAGAAATTACAATTTATTAATTACTACATTTAGCTAGCATTAGTTAATCCAAATATTATTACTTTTGCCTCAATTCGGCAGGCTCATCCAGATCATCATGGCATTTATAGTTCCTTATGCCACATTATCGTTACATTTTTAGGGGGTAAATACAGGCGACTATATTGATAAGAGTCACCTTGTCCTAGAGAGATTTACACTTATCAAAACGTCACGTCAGGGTAAGTCTACACAAACACAACCCTTATTTGAAATGGTTCTAAAATCCCCTGTGGGAAAAATTAGTGGAACCATTTCCCTGTTTGATAACTAGGTTTTCTGGGTATTATGACTCATACTGTGGCACTCATAGTCATAAAACCCGGAAATGGTTTAATATTTTTTTCACCATGAATTTGTGCATCTGGGATTTTAGAACTACTTTGTGTAGTCTTACCCTGGCGTGACGTTTTATAACCTCACAAATCTCTAATGGACAAAGTCACTTTTATCAATGTTTAGCATTGCTACTTTTGGAGAGCAAATTGAGGCAAATATTTTGATAAAATTCACCTTGCCCTAAGATAATTACACGGCTATCAAAGCGTCATGCCAAGTTGAGCCTACACCAAACACACAATTACTTTCTTTTTTTTTTATTCACCATGTGGAAACTGAATGTCGGAAAAACTATTGGAGCCATTTCTGTGTTTTTATGGTTATTTTAACGTGTCCACTGTGCCGGATTATTGGCTCTTTGATTAGTCGCTAGATGACGTTAACGTTGCCGCGGTGACGTCACAGAACCAATATCCCTTATTGCAGCACAACTGCTTTCCCCGACGGAGCGTTTTCTATCCCCTCCCGTTTGTTATTTTCTGCTTCTCCGGCTCTCGTTTGCGGCAGAATTGAGTGGGAGAACTCGCTAAATGCTATCCCAACCATAGAAATCTTCAAAGTCAGCCTGAACTGTAGTTGAATTTGTCGCTAGCACCGTTTACCAATAAAAGTCAACTGGAGGGTTCTAAAAACTCCCTAAATATAGCCACATAGTCGTTAAATTTCGCAACAGTAGGCAAATCATTGCGACATGTAATGGAAACGGCAGATATAGCATTCGACATGCGTAATGGAAACGGCAGATATAGGATTTGACATGCGTAATGGAAAGGCAGATATAGCATTTGACATGCGTAATGGAAACGGCAGATATAGGATTTGTCTTTTGCCTAACTTTATTTGAGACAAATGATGATGAATAATTGATGATTGCCGTATACATTTAAAGGTACGTGATGTCATCGTGTAACTATAAGCTCCACTCCACATTTTTAATTGTAACTAATAAAACATTTTCTTTGCAGGATAAGTATTGTCCTGACTTTCAAGAATATCTGAATTGCTTTACCTTGCTCTTTTTCTGATTGGTTGGATGCAAGTTTCACCATCCAATTATTTCAGATCTATGGGAGTGCGTTCTATCCATGCTGGCTTTCGCCGGGGCTACCTGAGACATCGAACAGATGGGTGTGAGTGGGGCTGTTACGGTGATCGTATTACCCCCACACCGGTGGACACGATGCCAGTTAAATTCCACGTGACCGTTTAGTCACAGTAATTAGGCTTCTCCGAGCTCTGATACTGATGAGGGTCATTTAGTAGCCTACCAAACTTCTGAACTCCCTGGTACTCAGCACTCTATTGTCACTCTAATCACTCTGACATCAATGCAAAGGTGATCGAAAATCTAATCAAACACTTAATGTTGAGCAACATTTCTATAGGCTATGTAATTGCGTGAGAAAACAGTTTTGTTGGACTATTAAAAAGAGGAGAATCCCATCAACGTTAACGTTAGCTGGTGAACGGTTCTTGTGGACTAGGATACTAACGTTAATAATGAAAACATTACATAAACATACAGACTAAGGAAATACTGCTCTCTCTTATAAAGGGGCCTTGGACACTCACTTACCTTGACATGAAGAATCTAAATGTATTAAACAAGTCCCTTCGTTGTGTAGTCGACAAACTTGGAATTTCTTCTTAATTGTCATTTTGCGACGCCATCAAAAAATTCCAACCAAACATCTGGATCTCACAAATAGTGGAAGCCTCTTGTGGCTGATCTAGGATCAGCCTACACCTAGATCTACAGTAGTTGCATTAGGTGATGAGAAGAGAACACTGGTAAATGCCGTAAATAATCATATTACACTGTCAATACTGTGTTGTGATGTATCATTCTTCTATTACAGGTGTATGGACTTCCTGCTGTCTTCTTCTACTACAGGTCATCTAAAGTGTATGGACTTCCTGCTGTCTTCTTCTACTACAGGTAATTTAAAGTGTATGGACTTCCTGCTGTCGTCTTCTACTACAGGTCATCTAAAGTGTATGGACTTCCTACTGTCTTCTTCTACTACAGGTCATCTAAAGTGTATGGACTTCCTGCTGTCTTCTTCTACTACAGGTCATCTAAAGTGTATGGACTTCCTGCTGTCTTCTTCTACTACAGGTAATTTAAAGTGTATGGACTTCCTGCTGTCGTCTTCTACTACAGGTCATCTAAAGTGTATGGACTTCCTACTGTCTTCTTCTACTACAGGTCATCTAAAGTGTATGGACTTCCTGCTATCTTCTTCTACTACAGGTCATCTAAAGTGTATGGACTTCCTGCTGTCTTCTTCTTCTACAGGTCATCTAAAGTGTATGGACTTCCTGCTGTCTTCTTCTACTACAGGTCATCTAAAGTGTATGGACTTCCTGCTATCTTCTTCTTCTACTACAGGTCATCTAAAGTGTATGGACTTCCTGCTGTCTTCTTCTACAGGTCATCTAAAGTGTATGGACTTCCTGCTATCTTCTTTTTCTACTACAGGTCATCTAAAGTGTATGGACTTCCTGCTGTCTTCTTCTACTACAGGTCATCTAAAGTGTATGGACTTCCTGCTGTCTTCTTCTACTACAGGTAATTTAAAGTGTATGGACTTCCTGCTGTCGTCTTCTACTACAGGTCATCTAAAGTGTATGGACTTCCTGCTATCTTCTTCTACTACAGGTCATCTAAAGTGTATGGACTTCCTGCTGTCTTCTTCTACTACAGGTCATCTAAAGTGTATGGACTTCCTGCTGTCTTCTTCTTCTACAGGTCATCTAAAGTGTATGGACTTCCTGCTGTCTTCTTCTTCTACAGGTCATCTAAAGTGTATGGACTTCCTGCTATCTTCTTCTTCTACTACAGGTCATCTAAAGTGTATGGACTAACTGCTGTCTTCTTCTTCTACAGGTCATCTAAAGTGTATGGACTTCCTACTGTCTTCTTCTTCTTCTACAGGTCATCTAAAGTGTATGGACTACCTGCTGTCTTGCCATTGACTGCATTGTTGTTGTTCCCAACAGCAGGACAACATGAGTGGAGAGAGGGAAACATTGTTGGATGAAATCGAACAGAGTTTATTTACTCTAACTAAGGACAATATACTTTACCTGTGTGAACGTTGTGGAATTGATGGCTCCCAAGTTAAAGGAAAGCACCATCGCTCATTGCGACGTAAAATCATGGAGGAAATGTGGGTAAATGCAGATTCAGTCAATTCGGAGGAGCAGGGAATGTCTTGGTTACTCCAACTGAAAGATGACATCAGAAAGATACATGAAGAATCTACTGTGGCACCCATGATTCCCGGCCAGTCTGATGACGATGCTACAACCTGCGGCGAGGAATGGGACATGCAGGACAATGATTGGTTTCCTAGCAACGGGCTGGAGGCGGAGTCATCTCCAGAGAGCCACACCCCAGAGCAGAGGGAGAGTGGTGTGAGTACATCCCAGTCAGAAAGTGTTTCTGATTCTCAACAGTCTGTCTTGGATTCTTCTTGATTCAGACTCCTTCTATACTGTACATACATTGGAGGAGAATATCTGAGGTTCCTTCTCTTGGACTTTCTCCTCCAATGCTTTTTGAGGAGGCAGAATAGCCCGATTTGAGGAATCAAGGAAAGACTTGAGATTTCAAAATTCAGTTTGTCAAGATCACGTTCAGTGCTAAAATGCCAGCCGAGAAATAGCGCTCAGATTTTTTTTTAAACCCAAGAAAAATGTCCGCCTGTGCAACATGAACCTAGTAAGACCAGTTCTGTAGTCTGTGCAGTAGACTTAATACATTATCACAGCATATTGGCTATGTTTGGCCTGCCAATATTGTTCTTCTCAGACCATATTATATTTCAAAACTTGAGCTATGATAAACTAGATCAGTTGATGTATTCAGTTGGTGTCTCTGCGAGGCAGAGCTGAGCATAAATTGAAATAATGTGCTTTTTTTATTTTACTTGACTGATGGTACCAGCATGGTGACCACTTATTTAAATAAATAGGAGTGCAAGGCTTTACCGTTGGCATGGTGACCACTGCTTTACAAGTAGGAGTGTTTCCCTCCCTGCTTCATCTAGTCTCTATTTTTTGGATTTCCAGGACAAGCCTACTTTGCCACCTTCCTCCCTCCAGTCCTTGGGTTGTACCTCTCCCAGGAGTGCCTTATTTCGGGGTCTGAAGAGGGCGTCTGTGTGGCTGGACGACTGCAGGAAAACACCCGGGCTGAGTGGAACTGTGAGAGGAGGAGATGAAGAGGGAGATTTGACTGATCAAAGTAAGTAGGAGGTTTTAGTGGTGTGTTGATGAGTTAATGATGTGGTCTGGAGGGTTAAGGGGTGTGTTAATGATGTGGTCTGGGGGGTTAAGGGGTGTGTTGATAATGTGGTCTGGAGGGTTAAGGGGTGTGTTGATAATGTGGTCTGGAGGGTTAAGGGGTGTGTTGATGTGGTCTGGAGGGTTAAGGGGTGTGTTGATGTGTTGATAATGTGGTCTGGAGGGTTAAGGGGTGTGTTGATGTGGTCTGGAGGGTTAAGGGGTGTGTTGGTGTGTTAATAATGTGGTCTGGAGGGTTAAGGGGTGTGTTGATGTGGTCTGGAGGGTTAAGGGGTGTGTTGATGTGGTCTGGAGGGTTAAGGGGTGTGTTGATGCATTAATAATGTGGTCTGGAGGGTTAAGGGGTGTGTTGGTGTGGTCTGGAGGGTTAAGGGGTGTGTTGATAATGTGGTCTGGAGGGTTAAGGGGTGTGTTGATAATGTGGTCTGGAGGGTTTAGGGGTGTGTTAATGTGGTCTGGAGGGTTAAGGGGTGTGTTGATAATGTGGTCTGGAGGGTTAAGGGGTGTGTTGATGTGGTCTGGAGGGTTAAGGGGTGTGTTGATGTGGTCTGGAGGGTTAAGGGGTGTGTTGATGTGGTCTGGAGGGTTAAGGGGTGTGTTGATAATGTGGTCTGGAGGGTTAAGGGGTGTGTTGATAATGTGGTCTGGAGGGTTAAGGGGTGTGTTGATGTGGTCTGGAGGGTTAAGGGGTGTGTTGATAATGTGGCCTGGAGGGTTAAGGGGTGTGTTGATAATGTGGTCTGGAGGGTTAAGGGGTGTGTTAATGTGTTAATGTGGTCTGGAGGGTTAAGGGGTGTGTTGATGCATTAATAATGTGGTCTGGAGGGTTAAGGGGTGTGTTGATAATGTGGTCTGGAGGGTTAAGGGGTGTGTTGATAATGTGGTCTGGAGGGTTAAGGGGTGTGTTGATGTGGTCTGGAGGGTTAAGGGGTGTGTTGATAATGTGGTCTGGAGGGTTAAGGGGTGTGTTGATGTGGTCTGGAGGGTTAAGGGGTGTGTTAATAATGTGGTCTGGAGGGTTAAGGGGTGTGTTGATGTATTAATAATGTGGTCTGGAGGGTTAAGGGGTGTGTTGATGTGGTCTGGAGGGTTAAGGGGTGTGTTAATGTGGTCTGGAGGGTTAAGGGGTGTGTTAATGTGTTAATAATGTGGTCTGGAGGGTTAAGGGGTGTGTTGATGTGGTCTGGAGGGTTAAGGGGTGTGTTGGTGTGTTAATAATGTGGTCTGGAGGGTTAAGGGGTGTGTTGATGTGGTCTGGAGGGTTAAGGGGTGTGTTGATGTGGTCTGGAGGGTTAAGGGGTGTGTTGATGTGGTCTGGAGGGTTAAGGGGTGTGTTGATGTGTTGATAATGTGGTCTGGAGGGTTAAGGGGTGTGTTGATGTGGTCTGGAGGGTTAAGGGGTGTGTTGATGTGGTCTGGAGGGTTAAGGGGTGTGTTGATAATGTGGTCTGGAGGGTTAAGGGGTGTGTTAATGTGTTAATAATGTGGTCTGGAGGGTTAAGGGGTGTGTTAATGTGGTCTGGAGGGTTAAGGGGTGTGTTGATAATGTGGTCTGGAGGGTTAAGGGGTGTGTTGATGTGGTCTGGAGGGTTAAGGGGTGTGTTGATGCATTAATAATGTGGTCTGGGGGGTTAAGGGGTGTGTTGGTGTGTTAATAATGTGGTCTGGAGGGTTAAGGGGTGTGTTAATGATGTGGTCTGGAGGGTTAAGGGGTGTGTTAATAATGTGGTCTGGAGGGTTAAGGGGTGTGTTGATGCATTAATAATGTGGTCTGGAGGGTTAAGGGGTGTGTTGATGTGGTCTGGGGGGTTAAGGGGTGTGTTGATGTGGTCTGGAGGGTTAAGGGGTGTGTTGATGTGGTCTGGAGGGTTAAGGGGTGTGTTGATGTGGTCTGGAGGGTTAAGGGGTGTGTTGATGCATTAATAATGTGGTCTGGAGGGTTAAGGGGTGTGTTGATGTGGTCTGGAGGGTTAAGGGGTGTGTTGATGTGGTCTGGGGGGTTAAGGGGTGTGTTAATGATGTGGTCTGGAGGGTTAAGGGGTGTGTTAATGCATTAATAATGTGGTCTGGAGGGTTAAGGGGTGTGTTGATGTGGTCTGGAGGGTTAAGGGGTGTGTTAATAATGTGGTCTGGAGGGTTAAGGGGTGTGTTGATGTGGTCTGGAGGGTTAAGGGGTGTGTTGATGTGGTCTGGAGGGTTAAGGGGTGTGTTGATGTGGTCTGGAGGGTTAAGGGGTGTGTTGATGTGGTCTGGAGGGTTAAGGGGTGTGTTGATAATGTGGTCTGGAGGGTTAAGGGGTGTGTTAATGTGTTAATAATGTGGTCTGGAGGGTTAAGGGGTGTGTTAATGTGGTCTGGAGGGTTAAGGGGTGTGTTGATAATGTGGTCTGGAGGGTTAAGGGGTGTGTTGATAATGTGGTCTGGAGGGTTAAGGGGTGTGTTGATAATGTGGTCTGGAGGGTTAAGGGGTGTGTTAATGTGGTCTGGAGGGTTAAGGGGTGTGTTAATGTGGTCTGGAGGGTTAAGGGGTGTGTTGATGTGGTCTGGAGGGTTAAGGGGTGTGTTGATAATGTGGTCTGGAGGGTTAAGGGGTGTGTTAATGTGTTAATAATGTGGTCTGGAGGGTTAAGGGGTGTGTTGATGTGGTCTGGAGGGTTAAGGGGTGTGTTGATGTGGTCTGGAGGGTTAAGGGGTGTGTTGATAATGTGGTCTGGAGGGTTAAGGGGTGTGTTAATAATGTGGTCTGGAGGGTTAAGGGGTGTGTTAATAATGTGGCCTGGAGGGTTAAGGGGTGTGTTAATGATGTGTTCTGGAGGGTTAAGGGGTGTGTTAATGATGTGGTCTGGAGGGTTAAGGGGTGTGTTGGTGTGTTGATAATGTGGTCTGGAGGGTTAAGGGGTGTGTTGGTGTGTTGATGATGTGGTCTGGAGGGTTAAGGGGTGTGTTAATAATGTGGTCTGGGGGGTTAAGGGGTGCGTTGATGATGTGGTCTGGAGGGTTAAGGGGTGCGTTGATAATGTGGTCTGGAGGGTTAAGGGGTGTGTTGATAATGTGGCCTGGAGGGTTAAGGGGTGTGTTTATGTGGTCTGGAGGGTTAAGGGGTGTGTTAATAATGTGGTCTGGAGGGTTAAGGGGTGTGTTGATGTGTTAATAATGTGGTCTGGAGGGTTAAGGGGTGTGTTGGTGTGTTAATGTGGTCTGGAGGGTTAAGGGGTGTGTTGGTGTGTTGATAATGTGGTCTGGAGGGTTAAGGGGTGTGTTAATAATGTGGTCTGGGGGGTTAAGGGGTGTGTTGGTGTGTTGATAATGTGGTCTGGAGGGTTAAGGGGTGTGTTGGTGTGTTGATAATGTGGTCTGGAGGGTTAAGGGGTGTGTTAATAATGTGGTCTGGGGGGTTAAGGGGTGTGTTGGTGTGTTGATAATGTGGTCTGGAGGGTTAAGGGGTGTGTTAATAATGTGGTCTGGGGGGTTTAGGGGTGTGTTGGTGTGTTGATAATGTGGTCTGGAGGGTTAAGGGGTGTGTTAATAATGTGGTCTGGGGGGTTAAGGGGTGTGTTAATGATGTGGCCTGGAGGGTTAAGGGGTGTGTTAATGTGGTCTGGAGGGTTAAGGGGTGTGTTGATAATGTGGTCTGGAGGGTTAAGGGGTGTGTTGATGTGGTCTGGAGGGTTAAGGGGTGTGTTGATGTGGTCTGGAGGGTTAAGGGGTGTGTTGATGTGGTCTGGAGGGTTAAGGGGTGTGTTGATAATGTGGTCTGGAGGGTTAAGGGGTGTGTTAATAATGTGGTCTGGAGGGTTAAGGGGTGTGTTGATAATGTGGTCTGGAGGGTTAAGGGGTGTGTTAATAATGTGGTCTGGAGGGTTAAGGGGTGTGTTGATAATGTGGTCTGGAGGGTTAAGGGGTGTGTTGATAATGTGGTCTGGAGGGTTAAGGGGTGTGTTGATAATGTGGTCTGGAGGGTTAAGGGGTGTGTTGATAATGTGGTCTGGAGGGTTAAGGGGTGTGTTGATGTGTTAATAATGTGGTCTGGAGGGTTAAGGGGTGTCTTGATGTGTTAATAATGTGGTCTGGAGGGTTAAGGGGTGTGTTGATGTGTTAATAATGTGGTCTGGAGGGTTAAGGGGTGTGTTGGTGTCGTCTGGAGGGTTAAGGGGTGTGTTAATGATGTGGTCTGGAGGGTTAAGGGGTGTGTTAATGTGTTAATAATGTGGTCTGGAGGGTTAAGGGGTGTGTTGGTGTCGTCTGGAGGGTTAAGGGGTGTGTTGATGTGGTCTGGAGGGTTAAGGGGTGTGTTAATGTGGTCTGGAGGGTTAAGGGGTGTGTTAATGCGTTAATAATGTGGTCTGGAGGGTTAAGGGGTGTGTTGATGTGGTCTGGAGGGTTAAGGGGTGTGTTGATGTGTTAATGTGGTCTGGAGGGTTAAGGGGTGTGTTGGTGTGGTCTGGAGGGTTAAGGGGTGTGTTGATGTGGTCTGGAGGGTTAAGGGGTGTGTTGATAATGTGGTCTGGAGGGTTAAGGGGTGTGTTGATAATGTGGTCTGGAGGGTTAAGGGGTGTGTTGATGTGGTCTGGAGGGTTAAGGGGTGTGTTAATGATGTGGTCTGGAGGGTTAAGGGGTGTGTTGATGTGGTCTGGAGGGTTAAGGGGTGTGTTGATAATGTGGTCTGGAGGGTTAAGGGGTGTGTTGATAATGTGGTCTGGAGGGTTAAGGGGTGTGTTAATGATGTGGTCTGGAGGGTTAAGGGGTGTGTTAATGATGTGGTCTGGAGGGTTAAGGGGTGTGTTAATGATGTGGTCTGGAGGGTTAAGGGGTGTGTTGATGTGGTCTGGAGGGTTAAGGGGTGTGTTGATGTGGTCTGGAGGGTTAAGGGGTGTGTTGATGTGGTCTGGAGGGTTAAGGGGTGTGTTAATAATGTGGTCTGGAGGGTTAAGGGGTGTGTTGATGTGTTAATAATGTGGTCTGGAGGGTTAAGGGGTGTGTTAATGTGGTCTGGAGGGTTAAGGGGTGTGTTAATGTGTTAATAATGTGGTCTGGAGGGTTAAGGGGTGTGTTGATAATGTGGTCTGGAGGGTTAAGGGGTGTGTTGATGTGGTCTGGAGGGTTAAGGGGTGTGTTGATGTGGTCTGGAGGGTTAAGGGGTGTGTTAATAATGTGGTCTGGAGGGTTAAGGGGTGTGTTAATGTGTTAATAATGTGGTCTGGAGGGTTAAGGGGTGTGTTAATGATGTGGCCTGGAGGGTTAAGGGGTGTGTTGATAATGTGGTCTGGAGGGTTAAGGGGTGTGTTGATAATGTGGTCTGGAGGGTTAAGGGGTGTGTTGATGTGGTCTGGAGGGTTAAGGGGTGTGTTGGTGTGTTAATAATGTGGTCTGGAGGGTTAAGGGGTGTGTTAATAATGTGGTCTGGAGGGTTAAGGGGTGTGTTGGTGTGGTCTGGAGGGTTAAGGGGTGTGTTGATAATGTGGTCTGGAGGGTTAAGGGGTGTGTTGATAATGTGGTCTGGAGGGTTAAGGGGTGTGTTGATAATGTGGTCTGGAGGGTTAAGGGGTGTGTTGATGTGGTCTGGAGGGTTAAGGGGTGTGTTGGTGTGTTAATAATGTGGTCTGGAGGGTTAAGGGGTGTGTTGGTGTGTTAATAATGTGGTCTGGAGGGTTAAGGGGTGTGTTAATGTGGTCTGGAGGGTTAAGGGGTGTGTTGATAATGTGGTCTGGAGGGTTAAGGGGTGTGTTGGTGTGTTAATAATGTGGTCTGGAGGGTTAAGGGGTGTGTTGATAATGTGGTCTGGAGGGTTAAGGGGTGTGTTAATGTGGTCTGGAGGGTTAAGGGGTGTGTTGATAATGTGGTCTGGAGGGTTAAGGGGTGTGTTAATGTGGTCTGGAGGGTTAAGGGGTGTGTTAATGTGGTCTGGAGGGTTAAGGGGTGTGTTAATGTGGTCTGGAGGGTTAAGGGGTGTGTTAATGTGGTCTGGAGGGTTAAGGGGTGTGTTGATAATGTGGTCTGGAGGGTTAAGGGGTGTGTTGATGTGGTCTGGAGGGTTAAGGGGTGTGTTGATAATGTGGTCTGGAGGGTTAAGGGGTGTGTTGATGTGTTAATGATGTGGTCTGTAGGAGGAAGTAATATTGTTTTGACAACACAGCTGTGCGATTCAACTTCTCTAGGACTGATAGTTTATGATGAAGACTTGCACTGTATTCACTGTTTTATAATTGGTTTTGTTTACACAGGAGAGAGATATGACTATCCTGGATCCTCTGGGGCGCCTCAACAACATCCTGATGCTGATGAGGCAGAGAAAAGTTTCTCCAGATCAGAACACCTCGAGAAACATGAATGGAGACCCACAGGGATGAAACATCACCGCTGCTCTGACTGTGGGAAGAGTTGCAAATCTTCATCAGAACTAAAAAAACACCAGAGAATCCATACAGGAGAGAAACCTTATAGCTGTTCCCAGTGTAGGAAGAGTTTTGCTCAGTTACAAGAACTGAAAGTACACCAGAGAACACACACAGGAGAGAAGCCGTATAACTGTGATCAATGTGGAAAGAGTTTTTGTTATTCAAGCCAGTTTAAAGTACACCTGCAGAGACACACAGGCGAGAAGCCTTATAGCTGTTCAGACTGTGGGATAAGCGTTTGTACCTCAAGTCAGCTGTTATTGCACAAGCGAACCCACACAGAAGAGAAGCCTTACAGCTGCTTACTGTGTGAGAAAAGATTTTCGTCAAAATATAGTCTGAAATTACACCAGCGGGTCCACACTGGAGAAACAAATTATGGCTGCGATCAGTGTGAGGAGAGTTTCACCTCGTCGGCAGACCTCAGAACTCACCAGAGAATCCACACTGGAGGGAAACCTCACCTCTGCTCTCAATGCGGGAAGCGATTCCGCCAACAATCGGGCTTGAAAAGCCACGAGAGGATTCACACAGGAGAGAAACCTTTCCAGTGCTCCCACTGTGGGAAGACATTCAGCCACAGGGCCACGTTTAAAGCACACCAGCGGACTCACACTGGAGAGAAGCCTTACCAATGCTCCCAGTGCAGGAGGAGTTTCTCCCAAATGGGCCACCTGAAAGTACACCAACAGACGCATGCTAAAGTGAGGTCTCACCTCTGCCCGCAGTGTGGTAAGGGCTACTACTCTCTAGACATCTACAATGCACACATGAGAACACACAACGGGGAGAAGACTCACCACTGTGCCGACTGTCCCAAGAACTTCCTCACCCTGACTCAGCTCAAAACACACCAGCGGACACACACAGGAGAGAAACCGTACGTCTGCGACCAGTGTGGGAAGAGCTTTGCCGAATCGGGAAGCCTGACTCTACACCAGCGCTCGCACACCGGGGAAAAACCTTACCACTGCTCTGAGTGCGGGAAGAGCTTTGCTCGCTCTGGGGCACTGAAGAAGCACCAGCTTACACACACTGGGGAGAAGCCTTACAGCTGTGGTCAGTGTGGGAAGAGGTTTCCCAGGTCAGATACTCTGGCTACACACATGAGAACACATACAGGAGAGAAGCCCTATAGGTGTGATCCATGTGGTGAGAGGTTCTCCTATCATAGGTGCCTGGTGAAACACATGAAAACACATGTAGGAGATACACCAGCCCTCGAGCGACCAATCACCCTAGCCCTCGGGGTTGAATGACCTATCCATCAACCAATCACACCAGGCCTAGGGTAAAATATGAACAGCATGGTAGCAATTGAAAGAAAAACGTTGAGGGCACAACAGTTCACCTGACACAAGACTGAATCCAAATATTACTGTTGATTTGATATTTTCTGTACTTTAGGCCACATTGATAACATGTTACTGAACAGCCATTGCGTTCCAATTTCAACCTGTATACGGGTATGAGTGTAAAGGGTTAATGGCATATAATAATATTGTTAGTATTATTATTCTATATTGTTATTATTATGGGTTCGTTGCTGAGTGTTGTATTTGTGCTATATTTCTTGAAATGATTTCAGAATGTGTTGACCCTGATTTGTTAGATACTCCCCCGCTCCCAGCATTTACAAGCTGAATTGTTATGTTGTTGACTTGATTATACATTTAGGATGTTTCTAAATATCTGTTTTATACCAGGTTCTGACATGCATCCTTTTGTCCTGATCTTGTCCACATTCTGATTGTGACCACATTTTAAGACGGGTGTAAACAATCAAAGGACACCATTGCGATCGGATCTTCCTGCCTACCCCCGGAGGTATTCAGGCACACATTGTGCTGATGGATCTGGACAGTGGAACCATTTTTAAAACATCATAATTATTCCGACCTTCTAAAATCATTGACCGGTGTCAGCATTGACTTATAGCATCAATGTGTCAAATAACTCAAGTAGGAAGCATCGATGTGTTTTAAAATATTATTATGAAAGAGTA
Organism: Salvelinus fontinalis; assembly: GCF_029448725.1. NCBI lineage: Eukaryota > Metazoa > Chordata > Actinopteri > Salmoniformes > Salmonidae > Salvelinus > Salvelinus fontinalis. Next base: position 219,935 of record NW_026600353.1, on the reverse strand, counting down.
CCTGTCAAATAACTTGCATTCAGGTAGGGACCAGGAAATCTGGTCACAATGTGGACACAGTGGACGGATAAGAGACACATTTTAATACCATGTGTAGACATATGTCTGAAAATGTGGGCACAATCAGAGTTATATTAGAACCAAGTATAAACAAATCTGTGTTGTAGTCCCAAATGCCACCCTGTTCACTAGGACGTACACTACTGTTCAAAAGTTTGTGGTCACTTAGAAATGTCCTTATTTTTGTCCATTTTTAAAATAACATCAAATTGATCAGAAATACACTGTCGACATAGTTAATGTTGTAAATCACTATTGAAGCTGGAAATGGCTGTTACAAAAAAAAAATGGAATATCTACATAGGCCCATTATCAGCAACCATCACTCCTGTGTTCCAATGGCATGTGTTAGCTAATCCAAGTTTATCGTTTTAAAAGGCTAATTGATCATAAGAAAACCTTTTTGCAATTATGTTAGCACAGCTAAAAACTGTTGTCCTGATTTAAAGAAGCAATAGAACTGGCCTTTAGACTATTTGAGAATCTGGAGCATCAGCATTTATGGGTTTGATTACAGGCTCAAAACGGCCAGAAACAAACTTTCTTCTGAAACTCGTCCGTCTATTCTTGTTCCGAGAAATGAAGGCTATTCCATGCGAGAAATTGCCAAGAAACTGAAGATCTCGTACAACACTGTGTACTACTCCCTTCACAGAACTTCTATTCTGGCTCTAACCAGAATAGAAGCTAACACAACGTGCCATTGAAACACAGGAGTGATGGTTGCTGATAATGGGCCTCTGTAAACCTATGTAGATAATCCATACAAAATTAGCTGTTTCCAGCTACAATAGTCATTTACAACATTAACAATGTCTACACTGTATTTCTGATCAATTTGATGTTATTTTAAACAAGGACATTTCTAAGTGACCCCAAACTTTTGAACAGTAGTGTATGTTTATATATAGAGCTACAGTTGTAGTCCCAAATGGAACCCTATTCACTAGGACATATATATAAAGCTACAGTCGTAGTCCCAAATGGAACCCTATTCACTAGGACATATATATAAAGCTACAGTCAGTTGTAGTCCCAAATGGAACCCTATTCACTAGGACATATATATAAAGCTACAGTCGTAGTCCCAAATGGAACCCTATTCACTAGGACATATATATAAAGCTACAGTCAGTTGTAGTCCCAAATGGAACCCTATTCACTATGACATATGTATATATAAAGCTACAGTCAGTTGTAGTCCCAAATGGAACCCTATTCACTATGACATATGTATATATAAAGCTACAGTCAGTTGTAGTCCCAAATGGAACCCTATTCACTAGGACATATATATAAAGCTACAGTCGTAGTCCCAAATGGAACCCTATTCACTAGGACGTGTATATATAGAGCTACAGTCGTAGTCCCAAATGGAACCCTATTCACTAGGACATATATATAAAGCTACAGTCGTAGTCCCAAATGGAACCCTATTCACTAGGACATATATATAAAGCTACAGTCGTAGTCCCAAATGGAACCCTATTCACTAGGACATATATATAAAGCTACAGTCAGTTGTAGTCCCAAATGGAACCCTATTCACTAGGACATATATATATAAAGCTACAGTAGTAGTCCCAAATGGAACCCTATTCACTAAGACGTGTATATAAAGCTACAGTCAGTTGTAGTTCCAAATGGAACCCTATTCACTAGGACATATATATAAAGCTACAGTCATAGTCCCAAATGGAAGCCTATTCTCTAGGACATATAGTGCACTACATTTGACCAGAGTCCTATGGGAATAGTATCTTGTCATTTTGGGTTTCATCAAAAGACAAAATTGTCTTTATTACTGTGCCGGTGTACAAGTAGAGTTATTCAGTTATCTATTACTCCCAAGTTGTCAATAAAAAAAAGACATTGACTAACAATATGAGTGAAATGTGTTTTTACCGCAATGACAAACTGACAAATTGTTTTGAGATTGGACATCAGCAAGATTATAACCTGTGACCTTACCCTCTCTATCCCAGCGCCAGTCAGAAGGTAGATTAGTCCACCTCCTAGCACGAGGGAGGCTCCACACCTGTGACCTTACCCCCCCTATCCCAGCGCCAGTCAGAAGGTAGATTAGTCCACCTCCTAGCACGAGGGAGGCTCCACACCTGTGACCTTACCCTCCCTATCCCAGCGCCAGTCAGAAGGTAGATTAGTCCACCTCCTAGCACGAGGGAGGCTCCACACCTGTGATCTTACCCTCCCTATCCCAGCGCCAGTCAGAAGGTAGATTAGTAGTTTAGTCCACCTCCTAGCACGAGGGAGGCTCCACACCTGTGACCTTACCCTCCCTGTCCCAGCGCCAGTCAGAAGGTAGATTAGTCCACCTCCTAGCACGAGGGAGGCTCCACACCTGTGACCTTACCCTCCCTATCCCAGCGCCAGTCAGAAGGTAGATTAGAACAGAGGTAGATTTGACATGGGATTAGATAAGAATGTTCGATATGGTTGGAAAACAAACGTTGTAACTGGGATTGGAACTGACAAGATGGTTGGTTTCAGCCTGTGTATATTTTGGTATTATAATTCTTCAAGTTTTATGGGTAAAACATCCATGCAGTTATGTACAGTGGTGTTTTAAATGATGTACAGTGAATTTTAGAGCAGATGGTGTTACTGTACCAAAGCCTACTGCTGTGTATCATAATGTGATCTTGCAGACATGGATTCAGCTTTGCTCTAACTTCATTAAAGGAGCACCATTCACCTTTGACCTAACTTCATTAAGGAGCACCATTCAGTTGTGATCTAACTTTATTAAAGGAGCACCATTCACCTTTGACCTAACTTCATTAAAGGAGCACCATTCAGCTGTGATCTAACTTCATTAAAGGAGCACCATTCAGCTGTGATCTAACTTCATTAAAGGAGCACCATTCAGCTGTATTCTAACTTTATTAAGGAGCACCATTCAGCTTTGCTCTAACTTTATTAAGGAGCACCATTCAGCTGTGATCTAACTTCATTAAGGAGCACCATTCAGCTGTGATCTAACTTTATTAAAGGAGCACCATTCAGTTGTGATCTAACTTCATTAAGGAGCACCATTCAGCTGTGATCTAACTTTATTAAAGGAGCACCATTCAGCTGTGATCTAACTTTATTAAAGGAGCACCATTCAGCTGTGATCTAACTTCATTAAGGAGCACCATTCAGCTGTGATCTAACTTCATTAAGGAGCACCATTCAGCTGTGATCTAACTTCATTAAGGAGCACCATTCAGCTGTGATCTAACTTTATTAAGGAGCACCATTCAGCTTTGCTCTAACTTTATTAAGGAGCACCATTCAGCTGTGATCTAACTTCATTAAGGAGCACCATTCAGCTGTGATCTAACTTTATTAAAGGAGCACCATTCAGTTGTGATCTAACTTCATTAAGGAGCACCATTCAGCTGTGATCTAACTTTATTAAAGGAGCACCATTCAGCTGTGATCTAACTTTATTAAAGGAGCACCATTCAGCTGTGATCTAACTTCATTAAGGAGCACCATTCAGCTGTGATCTAACTTCATTAAGGAGCACCATTCAGCTGTGATCTAACTTCATTAAGGAGCACCATTCAGCTGTGATCTAACTTCATTAAGGAGCACCATTCAGCTGTGATCTAACTTTATTAAAGGAGCACCATTCAGCTGTGATCTAACTTTATTAAGGAGCACCATTCAGCTGTGATCTAACTTCATTAAGGAGCACCATTCAGCTGTGATCTAACTTCATTAAGGAGCTCCATTCAGCTGTGATCTAACTTTATTAAGGAGCACCATTCAGCTGTGATCTAACTTTAAGGAGCACCATTCAGCTGTGATCTAACTTCATTAAGGAGCACCATTCAGCTGTGATCTAACTTCATTAAGGAGCACCATTCAGCTGTATTCTAACTTCATTAAGGAGCACCATTGTGTAGTAGGATTATCTACTACACAATGAAGTTATTCATAATGGTCAGAATATTTGTATTTTGTTCAAATACTAGTGCAGAATATTTATTATATAAAAACATTTTATTTTAAATGTGTGCCGCCAGGAAATGAGTCGTTTCTCATGCTCCTGGTAGAATTGCAGCTGCTTCTTCTTCATAGTATTAATGTGTAGGTTGAAGTCCAAAGTAAACACATTCTGTGGCTACATAAACCTCCTACTTATTTTGATCAGTCAAATCTCCCTCGTCATCTTCTTCTCCTCCTCCTTTCATATGTCCACTCAGCCCCGTTGTTTTCCTGCAGTCGACCAGCCGCACAGACACCCTCTTCAGACCCAGCAGTCTTTTACTTTGATCAGTCAAACCTCCCTCTTCCTCCTTGTCTCCTCGTCTCGTAGTTCCACTCAGCCCCGTTGTTTTCCTGCAGTCGACCAACCGCACAGACACCCTCTTCAGACCCATCAGTAAGGCGCTACCAGGAGAGGCACGACCCGGGGATTCCGGGAGGGAGGAGGGGTGCGGGCTAGCGTTGTCCTGGAAACCACAGGAGGGGACGAATGTTTAACGATAATTCACATTCCATACAGCCCACTGGACACTCACCACAGAATTTACTGCATCTCAATGCTTCTATGATGTGCTTCTGCGCATGAGCTTAGGTAGCCAACGTCGCCATGATATCGTCTATAAGCACGATCAGGGATTTCTAGTGGAGAAGCAGTTTCTACATAGCTTCATACGAAACCATCTTTGATGATACTGTAGCCAAACAAAAGGTTGGTTGTAATTAGAGTCATTTTCGAGCGGCCATTTATGGGTTTTCTACTGACTGTAGCACTGTGGGACAAAACGGAGCTTTAAAGTGGTCCTGAGTTATACAATAAGCTAGTTGACGTTCGCGTTTTTACTGCGAGATTTGAGTGGAGACAAACAGATTCCGTTCAGTCCGCCGTCCTGATGAGCCCTTCCCAGCTAGCTAGTTTATAGTTGTGGGTAGCAACGTCCGCCAGAATTTGAAACTTGTCTGTGGAAGTTGGGATTTGGGAGCGCGTTCAGAATCATTCCGTTTTTAATCGGAGTAATTGTTAGCATGTATTTATTTTAATAGACGTTATTTCCATAGTTTTACATTTTCTGTGAAAATCATTCAAATAAATGCACTTCACCCTGGCCTGATATTGGCTACAGTATCTAGCTACTTCCCTCCCTCTCCTTACTCCGGTCAGCAGGAGGACACTGTCACACGTGTTGTCGTGTTACCGGCTTGCAACGCAAACTCTCCCGACTGAGCAGTAGACTATCACGGTGATATCCAAATGGTTTACTAACAATATTACAAGTTATTTCTCATGTAAGTTGCTATCAAGCACCTCCAAACAGCCCCATTGCGCTACTGATTCACACCGGCTTGCCATTACATTAGCTAATTGGTCATGGTAACACCCAGATGGTTACTACCACAAGCTATTTCTACCTCACCCATCAAAATAAACATAACATAACTAGCGCCATGCTGCTGCTGTTGTTGTTGACAGCAAGCGGGGAAGCGGGGGAAGGGCTCTTCAGGACGCCTGACTGAACCCGAATCCAATCGTCTCGACGACTTTCAGCTGCACGACATACGTCATTAATTTGGGCCAGCAGGCGTGTCCGTATAGCCTCTCCCTTTCCCACTAGATGGCCAAGCTGCAAAGTCAAAAGGGTAGATCATAGAAATGTATGAAAACAAACATTTGTGTTTTGGTCTTAAAAAGGAGCTACGCATATTTTTTTTTTTGCATTCTAATTTCTGAAAATGTCCTTCATATATCTGTGGAATGATAGTGTTTCACAGTATTACTTACCCGCCAGTGTTGTGATTGCCTGTGATATTCGCCTATTAATTTCTCCCACCCGTCCTGCATCTGTTGTCAAAATGGGAAAGCTGTTTTGTGTTTGTGTTATATAGTGGAAATCGGGTCAAGCGCCCAATGTAGAAAAAGTTATTTTTCCTGGTTGGTAAAATTCAACACTGTTTACTCAATTTCAGTTTGTGCGTGAATACAAGCACTGAATAACGTAGGGAATCGCTGTGAAATATATTTTCAATAACAGATGTTTGAAGCTGGTGGACCAAAACCGAAAGGAAAAGGCTCAAGAGCAAGTCTCCGCCATGTTACAGGTGAAAAGGGAGGAGATTTGTTTTGAATGAAGCCTCGTGCTGTTGTAATTCACCTAGCTTCCACATAGGGGATACATTAGGTGTAACGCCTTTAATTAAAGGTTAGGGTTAGCAGTGTGGTTAAGGCTTTTTTCTGATTTTAAGAAAATAAATAGTTGAACTAAATGGGGCTTCTGTCTTTGCCACTAGGGCAGACAGTGAGTGAGCATCTGTTCCACATTCCAGGGGTATAAGCTAAATGCCGAGATAACTAGTAAATCGGTCGGATGCATAAAATGGCGATTAATGATAAGATAGCTACCCTAACTATGGGTGATTATTTTGACACTGCAACTTTTCATTTAAGTAAATCTATCGTCAGAGCAGAACCCACAACAGAATAAACGAGTAACATTGCTAGATAGCAAGCAAGCTAACTCACCTGATCCATGGCTATATTTAGCTATGTAGCTACTAGCAAGTCTGTCCGACGTTCCACGTATCAAATAACTACCGTGCGTAGCTAGATCCTTCACGACGTTCAGTTAGTTGTCCTGGGTTTTGTAGTTTGAGCTGTACTTTGTAGTTTGAGAGCTGAGTCCTCCGGTAGAGAAGGTTATACTTTTTTAGCGAGGCAATAGCGTCTGCTTTGACACTCTGCCCGCCCCCGCCAGAGCAGTCGAGTATAGATTTATATAAATAAACCCAACATAGGTCTAATATGACTTCCCTTTCCCCACCCTGGAATACGGCTCATTTTTATTCGTGTAAAAGCTCAGATTTTATCGATCACCGTTTTGTGGAGCTTTTCAGATTAATTTAATAATAAATAATACAGATCATTCTAATAATTAAAAAAAAGAAAGTTGCAAAAAAAATTGTATTGACTCGTCTTCCAGTGTATTGCTACATTAGAAACATGTGAACATATTGTTAGAACAGCCCTCAGGCATCATTCAACCAGGAGTAGATGGAAAAACGTCTACCAACCTATGGTTTACCTATTTAGTTCCACATAATAAAACCCAGTGATAGAGAATTGTAGTTTCTGAAAGTTCAATCAGTAAGGCTGGTCTGAATGCTTTAACCTAATACAGTAACGGTAATCACTACTTTGATTATTATTATTTGACCCTGCTGGTCATTTATGAACATTTGAACATCTTGGCCATGTTCTGTTATAATCTCCACCCAGCACAGCCAGAAGAGGACTGGCCACCCCTCATAGCCTGGTTCCTCTCTAGGTTTCTTCCTAGGTTTTGGCCTTTCTAGGGAGTTTTACCTAGCCACCGTGCTTCTACACCTGCATTGCTTGCTGTTTGGGGTTTTAGGCCGGGTTTCTGTACAGCACTTTGATATATCAGCTGATGTAAGAAGGGCTATATAAATACATTTGATTTGATTTGTTCCATGAAATGGAGTATCAGCCAAGTCAGTGACGCCCACAGATTACAGTTATGGAGAGTTTGCAAAATATATCAGCGTCGTAGATCTTATTGTGGAACTGTAACTGTGGTAAATCACCTTCCCTGTCAGTCTATTGTGTGTATTGGACATTCCTATTGACCAACCACCCCGCTTTGATGTTGTTAGAAGGTCTATTTGCCTGATTTTGAGAGAAGCTGGCTAATGCACCACTAACATTGAACCTGGTTGGTAAGCTTTAGCTACCTGCAGATTCAAGCACGGTGTATGGTATTATGAGTTGGGTGTATGGTATTATGAGTTGGGTGTATGGTATTATGAGTTGGGATTATGGTTCAGTGTTTAGCTAGCTAGCTAACTACATGCATAAACAAAAGAATCCACTATGCAAGTAACCATTTCACTGTACCGTTTACACCTTCTGTATCCTGCGCATGTGACAAATAAACAGATTTAATTTGACATAGTGTGTGTTTACCAGAGATGGTAACGTGAAGAGCAAGATAATTTGCACCAAAATCAGATTAGGATATAGGCCAAGGACTAGATAAAGGGTATTTTTACTTCTACTTTTTGTTATTACTTTGAACACTTTTAGTCTTGAAATCTTTGGTAGTTTACTACACTACTGTATTCACTCTTAGCACATGGCCTCACATGTGAATCCTTAAAGAGAGATGGGTGGGGCTAAGGCTTAAGAGCGTGTGAACGATGCTGAGTGGGCGGAGACAAAGAAGAGCTCTCCAGTAGGTGTAACAAAACATTCAAGGGCCATTTTCTCAAAAGTGGGGTTAGAAGTAAATAAACTTTCAAAGCAGAATTACTTTCCCATTGTTCCTCAACTGCAGTGTATGATATACCATTCTGTAGCTCTGAGTCTTTACTTTTATCCGATGTGAAAAAAATAAATAATAATAATTCAAATGTTACTACATAAGACCAAATCCAGGTGGTGGGTCACTTATATAGATGTAGAAACTGCAGATGGCCCATCTCCCCTAAAGCACTATTCATCTGTGCCGCTCCCCTGTTGTGATTCACTTCTGGTTTCATGAGCAAATTTCCTAGAAGCTTTAATAAACTCCTTTGAAAATAAAGGTCTCTGTTCAATCAGATCCGCTTTAGCCGATGTCTGCATACCGGTTGTTTTGACGGTGGACATTGGAATCGCATGAACAGAAATCCCATGCAGCCTTATTTACAAGTTCGAAACACTGGAATATGAGATGTAATCTACACCTCAATTAGGTTGATACAAATCCTCAAATATTATTTGATTTTTTTCCATTTGAGCTTAATTATTTCTCAGACTGGTCTCATAGATTAGATGCAACATTGTAAACTTAAAACCTAGGACACTCAAATGAGTATATGTTATGTTTCGTATGGTTACATGAGACAGATGGTTACTTAAGGCAAAGACAAAAGGATGCATAACGTCTAGCATTCCAAAGGTTGTGCGTTCGAATCTCATCACGTACAACCTTAGCATTGTAGCTAATTAGCAATTTTGCAACTACTTAGCATGTTAGCTAACCCTTCCTCTAACCTTCACCTAACCCCCAACTCCTAGAGCGAGCTAATGTTAGCTACAACACATTGGAATTCGTCACATATCATACGTTTTGCAATATTCATAACATATTGTATGAAATGGATGCTGGACATCCACAAATTAATCCACCATACGTAACATATCATACTAAATGGAGTGTCTTAGATTTACGTAAAGAATAATACGAAACGAAACACACGCTATCATACTAAATGGAGTGTCTTAGATTTACGTACAGAATAATACGAAACGCTCTGAGACCATGTTGTTATTTCTATATAACCTACACGTTCTCATTCTTAACTTCTAAAGCAAGTGGGGCGGTTGTGGCTTTCGTGACAACGGTCGCAAGAGTAGCTGCTCACCGATTTGAGGCTCCAACGCAGTTCCACATCAAATCAACCTTCTCCACTACCACATCCGCTATGTGGGTGTCTGCTATCACCAGTTAAGACTTGTTCTGATTGAATGAAAGTAATAAATTAGAAAAGCAGATGGTGCATAACCCCGCCCTAACAGGTGTTCTACTCCCCTAGCCAGCACCTCTCCTAAACAGGTGTTCTACTCCCCTAGCCAGCACCTCTCCTAAACAGGTGTTCTACTCCTCTAGCCAGCACCTCTCCTAAACAGGTGTTCTACTCCCCTAGCCAGCACCTCTCCTAAACAGGTGTTCTACTCCCCTAGCCAGCACCTCTCCTTAACAGGTGTTCTACTCTGCTAGCCAGCACCTTTCCTAAACAGGTGTTCTACTCTGCTAGCCAGCACCTCTCCTAAACAGGTGTGCGTTTCTTTCGCCTCCAGCTGTTATCGCCACAAGACAGTTCAATGGAAATACACCAAACTTTCTAAATGTCTACAAAAAATGAAAACCTATCTGTCATAAAACAATCATATCAAAATAACCAGAAATGATTTGCCTTACATCTTACAGATAATAATGTCCTCTACCCCGAAGTAGACGCTGAATAGGAATACACATTATTAATAAATACTGTTATGAACAGGTAGTGTGTTAATTTTTTGGGGTACTCTATTGTTGTAAACTCGCTCTTTTTCACATCCAATGTTTTTAATCTAGATGAGACCATACTATTCCTTTCAAGCCACACTGTATGAACAATCTTCCAAGTGGGGGACCCACGATGCAGATGTCAACCATGGAGCACATGCAAACATAACCGGATTATCTGTAGAGGAATGGCGCACGCACGCACGCACCCACCCACCCACACCCACACACACACACACCCACACCCCCACACACACACACACAGAGAGAGAGAGAGCCAAGAGTTTGAAAATAACAATTTAATCACAGAAAGCATACAAATGGAATCTGATGGGCTCTATATGTGCTCTATACTCAAGACATGAATTCATGTCTTGGGGTTTGTTTTAAAACACACCAATTCTTTTTTAGTAGGCTTTATCCAATTAGATTTCATATGGCATAACAAAAAGCACACATTTTCTGTAACAAATTTGAGACAAATTTGAACACTGTGTATGTGTTCTCTCATGAATTCTAAGAATGTGTGATGCACTAGATCTCGTTCCACACTGGGAGCAGTGGTAAGGCTTCTCCCCTGTTCTCTTCTCCCCTGTGTTTGTTACCTCATGGTCCTTCAGGTTCCCTAACTGGGTAAATATCTTTCCACACTGGAAACATTGATATTGTTTCTCTCTGGTGTGGATTCTTTCATGTTCTGTCAGTTGCCTTAATTAACAAGGTAAATCTCATTCCACGGTAGGATCAGTGGAAAGGCTACTCTACAGAGTTTGTTGGCGCATGTTAATTTTATTCTACAGTGGGAGAATTTCCAAAAGGCTTCACGCTTGTGTGTACTTTCTCATGCTGTTTCAGTTTGCCTAATTTCTTAAAACTCTTTCCACACTGGGAGCAGTGGTAAGGCTTCTCCCCCGTGTGTGCTCGCTCATGTGTTTTCAGGCTCCCTAGCTGGTTAAAACTCTTTCCACACTGGGAACATTGATAGGGCTTCTCTCCTGAGTGTATTCTCTCATGTGTTTTCAAGTTACATGACATGGTGAAATTCTTTCCGCACTGTGAGCAATGGTAAGGCTTCTCCCCTGTGTGTGTTCTTTCATGGTATTTCAGGTATGCGGACTGGGAAAAACTATTTTGACACTGGGAGCATTGGTAAGGCTTCTCTCCGGTGTGTATTCTCTCATGTCGTTTCAGGCCGTTTAACCGGCTAAATCTCTTCCCACAGTCTGAGCAGTGGTAAGGCTTTTCTCCAGAGTGTAAACCTATATGTCTTTTCAAGGAATCTGATGAGGTAAAACTATTTCCACACTGGGAGCATTGGAATGGTTTTTCTCCTGTGTGTACACTCTTATGCAATTTAAGATGTGATGACCGGATGAATCTCTTTCCACACTGGGAGCATTGGAATGACTTCTCTCCTGAGTGTATTCTCTCATGTGATTTCAGGGAACCTGACGAGGAAAATCTATTTCCACACTGGGAGCATTGGAACGGCTTCTCTCCTGAGTGTATTCTCTCATGTGATTTCAGGGAACCTGATGAGGAAAATCTCTTTTCACATTGAAAGCAGTGATGTGGTCTTGCTGATTTGGACATCACTGGTTCTGGTTCCTCGGAGGGACACGTTCCACTTTCAGAGTAAGGGTCTAGTCTCTCTCCTGCCAAAGACAAACAGAGTATTTTTCAGTTTAACAGAGAATTTCCAGTGGGCTCTCTGTTACTTTTGAAGTAATGACCATTTTACATGTAGAAATTGACATTATAGGCCATTAACCAATCACAGCCCTCCTTTATGATTGCACATTCAGTAAACCACCAGCAGAGGGAGGTTCCTTTGAATCCATTTTCCCATTCACTGTGTTGGTGGTGCTTTATACAATTGATCGTAACTTCAAAAGTAGCAGAGAGCCTACTCTGGAAATGTACATTTACATCCTTTGGCAGACGCTCTTATCCAGAGCGACTCACAGTTCATCTTAAGATCTCTCGGTGAGACAACCACATGTCAGTGACAGGAAGTAAATGTTTTCCTCAATAAAGATGTTCTCAGCAAAGTTAGCGCTAGTAGGAAAAGGCAAGTTGGGGGGAGGAGAGGATAAGACTGACTGAGATGTCTTATTTAAAGCTGCAATATGTCACTTTTTGGGTGATCCTGGGGGGGGGGGGGTGAACACCAAATTCACATAGAAATGCACCTTATAGATCTGTCATTCTCATTGAAAACAAGTCTTTACATCCTTAGAGATTGAAAGTGTTAGATTCAAACTCTTGTGTATGTCAAATGTAATTATTTAGTGGACTGTAAAAATGTGTACTCCTAACCTCTGACCTAACCAATTCAGTAACCTTCTGGTTAGTGTACACCCTGTACTGAAGTCCACTGTTATGTTCTGTACTGCACTCCACTGTTCTGTACTGCACTCTACTGTTATGTTCTGTACTGCACTCTACTGTTATGTTCTGTACTGCACTCTACTGTTATGTTCTGTGCTGCACTCTGCTGCTCTGTTCTGCGCTGCACTCTGCTGCTCTGTTCTGCGCTGCACTCTGCTGCTCTGTTCTGCGCTGCACTCTGCTGCTCTGTTCTGCGCTGCACTCTGCTGCTCTGTTCTGCGCTGCACTCTGCTGCTCTGTTCTGCGCTGCACTCTGCTGCTCTGTTCTGCGCTGCACTCTGCTGCTCTGTTCTGCGCTGCACTCTGCTGCTCTGTTCTGCGCTGCACTCTGCTGCTCTGTTCTGCGCTGCACTCTGCTGCTCTGTTCTGCGCTGCACTCTGCTGCTCTGTTCTGCGCTGCACTCTGCTGCTCTGTTCTGCGCTGCACTCTGCTGCTCTGTTCTGCGCTGCACTCTGCTGCTCTGTTCTGCGCTGCACTCTGCTGCTCTGTTCTGCGCTGCACTCTGCTGCTCTGTACTGCGCTGCACTCTGCTGCTCTGTACTGCGCTGCACTCTGCTGCTCTGTACTGCGCTGCACTCTGCTGCTCTGTACTGCGCTGCACTCTGCTGCTCTGTTCTGCGCTGCACTCTGCTGCTCTGTTCTGCGCTGCACTCTGCTGCTCTGTTCTGCGCTGCACTCTGCTGCTCTGTACTGCGCTGCACTCTGCTGCTCTGTACTGCGCTGCACTCTGCTGCTCTGTACTGCGCTGCACTCTGCTGCTCTGTACTGCGCTGCACTCTGCTGCTCTGTTCTGCGCTGCACTCCGCTGTTCTGTTCTGCGCTGCACTCCGCTGTTCTGTTCTGCGCTGCACTCCGCTGTTCTGTTCTGAGCGGCACTCCGCTGTTCTGTTCTGCGCGGCACTCCGCTGTTCTGTTCTGAGCGGCACTCCGCTGTTCTGTTCTGCGCGGCACTCCGCTGTTCTGTACTGTGCGGCACTCCGCTGTTCTGTTCTGTACTGCACTCTACTGTTATGTTCTGTACTCCACTGTTCTGTTCTGTACTGCACTCTACTGTTATGTTCTGTGCTGCACTCTACTGTTCTGTTCTGTACTGCGCGGCACTCCGCTGTTCTGTACTGCGCGGCACTCCGCTGTTCTGTTCTGTACTGTGCGGCACTCCGCTGTTATGTTCTGTACTGCACTCCGCTGTTATGTTCTGTACTGCACTCTACTGTTATGTTCTGTACTGCACTCCGCTGTTCTGTTCTGTACTGCACTCCGCTGTTCTGTTCTGTACTGTGCGGCACTCCGCTGTTATGTTCTGTACTGCACTCTACTGTTCTGTACTGCACTCTACTGTTCTGTACTGCACTCTACTGTTCTGTACTGCACTCTACTGTTCTGTACTGCACTCTACTGTTCTGTACTGCACTCTACTGTTCTGTACTGCACTCTACTGTTCTGTACTGCACTCTACTGTTCTGTACTGCACTCTACTGTTCTGTACTGCACTCTACTGTTCTGTACTGCACTCTACTGTTCTGTACTGCACTCTACTGTTCTGTACTGCACTCCACTGTTCTGTACTGTACTCTACTGTTCTGTTCTGTACTCCACTGTTCTGTTCTGTACTCCACTGTTCTGTTCTGTACTCTACTGTTCTGTACTGCACTCTACTGTTCTGTACTGCACTCTACTGTTCTGTACTGCACTCCACTGTTCTGTACTGTACTCTACTGTTCTGTTCTGTACTCCACTGTTCTGTTCTGTACTCCACTGTTCTGTACTGCACTCTACTGTTCTGTACTGCACTCTACTGTTCTGTACTGCACTCTACTGTTATGTTCTGTACTGCACTCTACTGTTATGTTCTGTGCTGCACTGTTATGTTCTGTACTGCACTCCACTGTTCTGTACTGTACTCTACTGTTCTGTTCTGTACTCCACTGTTCTGTTCTGTACTCCACTGTTCTGTACTGCACTCTACTGTTCTGTACTGCACTCTACTGTTCTGTACTGTACTCTACTGTTCTGTTCTGTACTCCACTGTTCTGTTCTGTACTCCACTGTTCTGTTCTGTACTCCACTGTTCTGTACTGCACTCCACTGTTCTGTTCTGTACTCCACTGTTCTGTACTGCACTCTACTGTTCTGTACTGCACTCTACTGTTATGTTCTGTGCTGCACTGTTATGTTCTGTACTGCACTCCACTGTTCTGTACTGTACTCTACTGTTCTGTTCTGTACTCCACTGTTCTGTACTGCACTCTACTGTTCTGTACTGCACTCCACTGTTCTGTACTGTACTCTACTGTTCTGTTCTGTACTCCACTGTTCTGTACTGTACTCCACTGTTCTGTACTGCACTCCACTGTTCTGTACTGCACTCTACTGTTATGTTCTGTGCTGCACTGTTATGTTCTGTACTGCACTCCACTGTTCTGTACTGCACTCTACTGTTATGTTCTGTGCTGCACTGTTATGTTCTGTACTGCACTCTACTGTTCTGTACTGCACTCTACTGTTCTGTACTGCACTCTACTGTTCTGTACTGCACTCTACTGTTCTGTACTGCACTCTACTGTTCTGTACTGCACTCTACTGTTCTGTACTGCACTCTACTGTTCTGTACTGCACTCCACTGTTCTGTACTGCACTCCACTGTTCTGTACTGCACTCTACTGTTATGTTCTGTGCTGCACTGTTATGTTCTGTACTGCACTCCACTGTTCTGTACTGTACTCTACTGTTCTGTTCTGTACTCCACTGTTCTGTTCTGTGCTGCACTCTACTGTTATGTTCTGTACTGCACTCCACTGTTCTGTACTGCACTCTACTGTTCTGTTCTGTACTGCACTCCACTGTTCTGTTCTGTGCTGCACTCTACTGTTATGTTCTGTACTGCACTCCACTGTTATGTTCTGTACTGCACTCTACTGTTATGTTCTGTACTGCACTGTTATGTTCTGTACTCTACTGTTATGTTCTGTACTGCACTCTACTGTTATGTTCTGTACTGCACTCCACTGTTCTGTTCTGTGCTGCACTCTACTGTTATGTTCTGTACTGCACTCCACTGTTATGTTCTGTACTGCACTCTACTGTTCTGTTCTGTACTGCACTCTACTATTATGTTCTGTACTGCACTCTACTGTTATGTTCTGTACTGCACTCTACTGTTCTGTACTGCACTCCACTGTTATGTTCTGTACTGCACTCTACTGTTATGTTCTGTACTGCACTCTACTGTTCTGTACTGCACTCCACTGTTATGTTCTGTACTGCACTCTACTGTTCTGTTCTGTACTGCACTCTACTGTTATGTTCTGTTCTGTACTCTACTGTTCTGTTCTGTACTGCACTCTACTGTTATGTTCTGTTCTGTACTGCACTCTACTGTTATGTTCTGTACTGCACTCTACTGTTATGTTCTGTACTGCACTCTACTGTTCTGTTCTGTACTGCACTCTACTGTTATGTTCTGTTCTGTACTGCACTCTACTGTTATGTTCTGTACTGCACTCTGCTGTTCTGTACTGCACTCTACTGTTATGTTCTGTTCTGTACTGCACTCTACTGTTCTGTTCTGTACTCTACTGTTATGTACTGCACTCTACTGTTCTGTTCTGTACTCTACTGTTATGTACTGCACTCTACTGTTCTGTTCTGTACTGCACTCTACTGTTATGTTCTGTTCTGTACTGCACTCTACTGTTATGTTCTGTACTGCACTCCACTGTTCTGTACTGCACTCTACTGTTATGTACTGCACTCTACTGTTCTGTTCTGTACTGCACTCTACTGTTATGTTCTGTTCTGTACTGCACTCTACTGTTATGTTCTGTACTGCACTCTACTGTTATGTTCTGTACTGCACTCTACTGTTCTGTTCTGTACTGCACTCTACTGTTATGTTCTGTTCTGTACTGCACTCTACTGTTCTGTTCTGTACTCTACTGTTATGTACTGCACTCCACTGTTCTGTTCTGTACTCTACTGTTATGTACTGCACTCTACTGTTCTGTACTGCACTCTACTGTTCTGTTCTGTACTCTACTGTTATGTACTGCACTCCACTGTTCTGTTCTGTACTCTACTGTTCTGTACTGCACTCTACTGTTCTGTACTGCACTCTACTGTTCTGTACTGCACTCTACTGTTATGTACTGCACTCCACTGTTCTGTTCTGTACTCTACTGTTCTGTACTGCACTCTACTGTTCTGTTCTGTACTCTACTGTTATGTACTGCACTCCACTGTTCTGTTCTGTACTCTACTGTTCTGTACTGCACTCTACTGTTCTGTACTGCACTCTACTGTTCTGTTCTGTACTCTACTGTTATGTACTGCACTCCACTGTTCTGTTCTGTACTCTACTGTTCTGTACTGCACTCTACTGTTCTGTACTGCACTCTACTGTTCTGTACTGCACTCTACTGTTATGTACTGCACTCCACTGTTCTGTTCTGTACTCTACTGTTCTGTACTGCACTCTACTGTTCTGTTCTGTACTCTACTGTTATGTACTGCACTCCACTGTTCTGTTCTGTACTGCACTCTGCTGTTATGTTCTGCACTCCACTGTTATGTTATGTTCTGCACTCCACTGTTCTGTACTGCACTCCACTGTTCTGTACTGCACTCTACTGTTCTGTACTGCACTCTACTGTTCTGTACTGCACTCCACTGTTCTGTTCTGTACTGCACTCCACTGTTCTGTACTGCACTCCACTGTTCTGTACTGCACTCTACTGTTCTGTACTGCACTCTACTGTTCTGTACTGCACTCTACTGTTATGTTATGTTCTGCACTCCACTGTTCTGTTCTGTACTGCACTCTACTGTTCTGTACTGCACTCTACTGTTCTGTACTGCACTCTACTGTTATGTTATGTTCTGCACTCCACTGTTATGTTCTGTTCTGTACTGCACTGTTATGTTCTGTACTGCACTCCACTGTTATGTTCTGTACTGCACTCCACTGTTATGTTCTGTACTGCACTCCACTGTTCTGTTCTGTACTGCACTCTACTGTTATGTTCTGTACTGCACTCTGCTGTTATGTACTGTACTGCACTCCACTGTTCTGTTCTGTACTGCACTCCACTGTTCTGTACTGCACTCTACTGTTCTGTACTGCACTCTACTGTTATGTACTGCACTCCACTGTTCTGTTCTGTACTGCACTCCACTGTTCTGTTCTGTACTGCACTCTACTGTTATGTTCTGTACTGCACTCTGCTGTTATGTACTGTACTGCACTCCACTGTTCTGTTCTGTACTGCACTCTACTGTTCTGTACTGCACTCTACTGTTCTGTACTGCACTCTACTGTTCTGTACTGCACTCTACTGTTCTGTACTGCACTCCACTGTTCTGTTCTGTACTGCACTCCACTGTTATGTTCTGTACTGCACTCTACTGTTCTGTACTGCACTCTACTGTTCTGTACTGCACTCTACTGTTCTGTACTGCACTCTACTGTTCTGTACTGTACTCTACTGTTCTGTACTGCACTCTACTGTTCTGTACTGCACTCCACTGTTCTGTTATGTACTGCACTCCACTGTTCTGTTCTGTACTGCACTCCACTGTTATGTTCTGTACTGCACTCCACTGTTATGTTCTGTACTGCACTCTACTATTATGTACTGCACTCCACTGTTCTGTACTGCACTCTACTGTTCTGTACTGCACTCTACTGTTCTGTACTGCACTCTACTGTTCTGTACTGCACTCTACTGTTCTGTACTGCACTCTACTGTTCTGTACTGCACTCTACTGTTCTGTACTGCACTCTACTGTTCTGTTCTGCACTCTACTGTTCTGTTCTGCACTCTACTGTTCTGTTCTGCACTCTACTGTATTGTTCTGTGCTGCACTCTGCTGTTCTGTACTGCACTCTGCTGTTCTGTACTGCACTCTGCTGTTATGTACTGTACTGCACTCTACTATTATGTACTGCACTCCACTGTTCTGTTCTGTACTGCACTCCACTGTTCTGTTCTGTACTGCACTCTACTGTTATGTACTGCACTCCACTGTTCTGTTCTGTACTGCACTCTGCTGTTCTGTTCTGTAATGCACTCCACTTATGTTCTGTACTGCACTCTACTGTACTGCACTCTACTGTTCTGTACTGCGCTCCACTGTTATGTTCTGTACTCTACTGTGCTGCACTCTACTGCTCTGTTCTGTACTGCACTCTACTGTTCTGTACTCTACTGTTATGTTCTGTACTGCACTCTACTGTTCTGTTCTGTACTGCACTCTACTGTTCTGTTCTGTACTGCACTCTACTGTTCTGTTCTGTACTGCACTCTACTGTTATGTTCTGTACTGTACTCTACTGTTATGTTCTGTACTGCACTCTACTGTTATGTTCTGTACTGCACTCTACTGTTATGTTCTGTACTGCACTCTACTGTTATGTTCTGTACTGCACTCCACTGTTATGTTCTGTACTGCACTCTACTGTTATGTTCTGTACTGCACTCTACTGTTATGTTCTGTAATGTACTCCACTGTTATGTTCTGTACTGCACTCCACTGTTATGTTCTGTACTGCACTCTACTGTTATGTTCTGTACTGCACTCTACTGTTCTGTTCTGTACTGCACTCTACTGTTATGTTCTGTACTGCACTCTACTGTTATGTTCTGTACTGCACTCTACTGTTATGTTCTGTACTGCACTCCGCTGTTATGTTCTGTACTGCACTCTACTGTTATGTTCTGTACTGCACTCCACTGTTATGTTCTGTACTGCACTCCACTGTTATGTTCTGTACTGCACTCCACTGTTATGTTCTGTACTGTACTCTACTGTTATGTTCTGTACTGCACTCTACTGTTATGTTCTGTACTGCACTCTACTGTTATGTTCTGTACTGCACTCTACTGTTATGTTCTGTACTGCACTCCACTGTTATGTTCTGTACTGCACTCTACTGTTATGTTCTGTGCTGCACTCTACTGTTATGTACTGCGCTCTACAGTTATGTTCTGTACTGCACTCCACTGTTCTGTTCTGTACTGCACTCCACTGTTATGTTCTGTACTGCACTCTACAGTTATGTTCTGTACTGCACTCTACTGTTATGTTCTGTACTGCACTCTAATGTTATGTACTGCGCTCTACAGTTATGTTCTGTACTGCACTCCACTGTTATGTTCTGTACTGCACTCCACTGTTATGTTCTGTACTGCACTCTACAGTTATGTTCTGTACTGCACTCTACTGTTATGTTCTGTACTGCACTCTACAGTTATGTTCTGTACTGCACTCCACTGTTATGTTCTGTACTGCACTCCACTGTTATGTTCTGTACTGCACTCTACTGTTATGTTCTGTACTGCACTCTACTGTTATGTTCTGTACTGCACTCTGCTGTTCTGTTCTGTACTGCACTCCACTGTTATGTTCTGTACTGCACTCTACTGTTATGTTCTGTACTGCACTCTACTGTTATGTTCTGTACTGCACTCTACAGTTATGTTCTGTACTGCACTCTACAGTTATGTTCTGTACTGCACTCCACTGTTATGTTCTGTACTGCACTCTACAGTTATGTTCTGTACTGCACTCTACAGTTATGTTCTACACTCTACTTTTATGTTCTGTACTGCACTCTACTGTTATGTTCTGTACTGCACTCTACAGTTATGTTCTGTTCTGCACTCTACTGTTATGTTCTGTTCTGCACTCTACTGTTATGTTCTGTTCTGCACTCCACTGTTCTGTTCTGCACTCCACTGTTCTGTTCTGCACTCCACTGTTCTGTTCTGCACTCCACTGTTATGTTCTGTACTGCACTCTACTGTTATGTTCTGTACTGCACTCCACTGTTATGTTCTGCACTCTACAGTTATGTTCTGCACTCCACTGTATTGTTCTGTACTGCACTCTACAGTTATGTTCTGTACTGCACTCTACTGTTATGTTCTGTACTGCACTCTACTGTTATGTTCTGTACTGCACTCCACTGTTATGTTCTGTGCTGCACTCCACTGTTATGTTCTGTACTGCACTCCACTGTTATGTTCTGTACTGCACTCCACTGTTATGTTCTGTACTGCACTCCACTGTTATGTTCTGTACTGCACTCCACTGTTATGTTCTGTACTGCACTCCACTGTTATGTTCTGTACTGCACTCTACTGTTATGTTCTGTACTGCACTCCACTGTTATGTTCTGTACTGCACTCTACTGTTATGTTCTGTACTGCACTCTACTGTTATGTTCTGTACTGCACTCCACTGTTATGTTCTGTACTGCACTCTACTGTTATGTTCTGTACTGCACTCCACTGTTATGTTCTGTGCTGCACTCTACTGTTATGTTCTGTACTGCACTCTACTGTTATGTTCTGTACTGCACTCTACTGTTATGTTCTGTACTGCACTCCACTGTTATGTTCTGTACTGCACTCTACTGTTATGTTCTGTACTGCACTCCACTGTTATGTTCTGTACTGCACTCCACTGTTATGTTCTGTACTGCACTCTACTGTTATGTTCTGTACTGCACTCCACTGTTATGTTCTGTACTGCACTCCACTGTTATGTTCTGTACTGCACTCTACTGTTATGTTCTGTACTGCACTCTACTGTTCTGTTCTGTACTGCACTCTACTGTTATGTTCTGTACTGCACTCTACTGTTATGTTCTGTACTGCACTCTACTGTTATGTTCTGTACTGCACTCCGCTGTTATGTTCTGTACTGCACTCTACTGTTATGTTCTGTACTGCACTCCACTGTTATGTTCTGTACTGCACTCCACTGTTATGTTCTGTACTGCACTCCACTGTTATGTTCTGTACTGTACTCTACTGTTATGTTCTGTACTGCACTCTACTGTTATGTTCTGTACTGCACTCTACTGTTATGTTCTGTACTGCACTCTACTGTTATGTTCTGTACTGCACTCCACTGTTATGTTCTGTACTGCACTCTACTGTTATGTTCTGTGCTGCACTCTACTGTTATGTACTGCGCTCTACAGTTATGTTCTGTACTGCACTCCACTGTTCTGTTCTGTACTGCACTCCACTGTTATGTTCTGTACTGCACTCTACAGTTATGTTCTGTACTGCACTCTACTGTTATGTTCTGTACTGCACTCTAATGTTATGTACTGCGCTCTACAGTTATGTTCTGTACTGCACTCCACTGTTATGTTCTGTACTGCACTCCACTGTTATGTTCTGTACTGCACTCTACAGTTATGTTCTGTACTGCACTCTACTGTTATGTTCTGTACTGCACTCTACAGTTATGTTCTGTACTGCACTCCACTGTTATGTTCTGTACTGCACTCCACTGTTATGTTCTGTACTGCACTCTACTGTTATGTTCTGTACTGCACTCTACTGTTATGTTCTGTACTGCACTCTGCTGTTCTGTTCTGTACTGCACTCCACTGTTATGTTCTGTACTGCACTCTACTGTTATGTTCTGTACTGCACTCTACTGTTATGTTCTGTACTGCACTCTACAGTTATGTTCTGTACTGCACTCTACAGTTATGTTCTGTACTGCACTCCACTGTTATGTTCTGTACTGCACTCTACAGTTATGTTCTGTACTGCACTCTACAGTTATGTTCTACACTCTACTTTTATGTTCTGTACTGCACTCTACTGTTATGTTCTGTACTGCACTCTACAGTTATGTTCTGTTCTGCACTCTACTGTTATGTTCTGTTCTGCACTCTACTGTTATGTTCTGTTCTGCACTCCACTGTTCTGTTCTGCACTCCACTGTTCTGTTCTGCACTCCACTGTTCTGTTCTGCACTCCACTGTTATGTTCTGTACTGCACTCTACTGTTATGTTCTGTACTGCACTCCACTGTTATGTTCTGCACTCTACAGTTATGTTCTGCACTCCACTGTATTGTTCTGTACTGCACTCTACAGTTATGTTCTGTACTGCACTCTACTGTTATGTTCTGTACTGCACTCTACTGTTATGTTCTGTACTGCACTCCACTGTTATGTTCTGTGCTGCACTCCACTGTTATGTTCTGTACTGCACTCCACTGTTATGTTCTGTACTGCACTCCACTGTTATGTTCTGTACTGCACTCCACTGTTATGTTCTGTACTGCACTCCACTGTTATGTTCTGTACTGCACTCCACTGTTATGTTCTGTACTGCACTCTACTGTTATGTTCTGTACTGCACTCCACTGTTATGTTCTGTACTGCACTCTACTGTTATGTTCTGTACTGCACTCTACTGTTATGTTCTGTACTGCACTCCACTGTTATGTTCTGTACTGCACTCTACTGTTATGTTCTGTACTGCACTCCACTGTTATGTTCTGTGCTGCACTCTACTGTTATGTTCTGTACTGCACTCTACTGTTATGTTCTGTACTGCACTCTACTGTTATGTTCTGTACTGCACTCCACTGTTATGTTCTGTACTGCACTCTACTGTTATGTTCTGTACTGCACTCTACTGTTATGTTCTGTACTGCACTCTACTGTTATGTTCTGTACTGCACTGTTATGTTCTGTACTCTACTGTTATGTTCTGTACTGCACTCTACTGTTATGTTCTGTACTGCACTCCACTGTTATGTTCTGTACTGCACTCTACTGTTATGTTCTGTACTGCACTCCACTGTTATGTTCTGCACTCTACTGTTATGTTCTGTACTGCACTCCACTGTTATGTTCTGTACTGCACTCTACTGTTCTGTACTGCACTCTACTGTTATGTTCTGTACTGCACTCCACTGTTATGTTCTGTACTGCACTCTACTGTTATGTTCTGTACTGCACTCCACTGTTCTGTACTGCACTCTACTGTTATGTTCTGTACTGCACTCCACTGTTATGTTCTGTACTGCACTCTACTGTTATGTTCTGTACTGCACTCTACTGTTATGTTCTGTACTGCACTCTACTGTTATGTTCTGTACTGCACTGTTATGTTCTGTACTCTACTGTTATGTTCTGTACTGCACTCTACTGTTATGTTCTGTACTGCACTCTACTGTTATGTTCTGTACTGCACTCTACTGTTATGTTCTGTACTGCACTCTACTGTTATGTTCTGTACTGCACTCCACTGTTATGTTCTGTACTCTACTGTTATGTTCTGTACTGCACTCTACTGTTATGTTCTGTACTGCACTCTACTGTTATGTTCTGTACTGCACTCTACTGTTATGTTCTGTACTGCACTCTACTGTTATGTTCTGTACTGCACTCTACTGTTCTGTTCTGTACTGCACTCTACTGTTCTGTTCTGCACTCTACTGTTCTGTTCTGCACTCCACTGTTCTGTTCTGCACTCCACTGTTCTGTACTCCACTCTACTGTTATGTTCTGTACTGCACTCTACAGTTATGTTCTGTACTGCACTCTACTGTTATGTTCTGTACTGCACTCCACTGTTATGTTCTGTACTGCACTCTACTGTTCTGTTCTGTACTGCACTCTACTGTTCTGTTCTGTACTGCACTCTACTGTTCTGTTCTGTACTCCACTCTACTGTTATGTTCTGTACTGCACTCTACAGTTATGTTCTGTACTGCACTCCACTGTTCTGTACTGCACTCCACTGTTCTGTTCTGCACTCCACTGTTCTGTACTCCACTCTACTGTTATGTTCTGTACTGCACTCTACAGTTATGTTCTGTACTGCACTCTACTGTTATGTTCTGTACTGCACTCCACTGTTCTGTTCTGTACTGCACTCTACTGTTCTGTTCTGTACTGCACTCCACTGTTATGTTCTGTTCTGTACTCTACTGTTCTGTACTGCACTCCACTGTTCTGTTCTGCACTCTACTGTTCTGTTCTGTACTCCACTGTTCTGTTCTGTACTGCACTCTACAGTTATGTTCTGTACTGCACTCTACTGTTATGTTCTGTACTGCACTCTACTGTTATGTTCTGTACTGCACTCCACTGTTCTGTTCTGTACTGCACTCTACTGTTATGTTCTGTACTGCACTGTTATGTTCTGTACTCTACTGTTATGTTCTGTACTGCACTCTACTGTTATGTTCTGTACTGCACTCTACTGTTATGTTCTGTACTGCACTCTACTGTTATGTTCTGTACTGCACTCTACTGTTATGTTCTGTACTGCACTCCACTGTTCTGTTCTGTACTGCACTCTACTGTTATGTTCTGTACTGCACTCTACTGTTATGTTCTGTACTGCACTCTACTGTTATGTTCTGTACTGCACTGTTATGTTCTGTACTCTACTGTTATGTTCTGTACTGCACTCTACTGTTATGTTCTGTACTGCACTCTACTGTTATGTTCTGTACTGCACTCCACTGTTATGTTCTGTACTGCACTCTACTGTTATGTTCTGTACTGCACTCTACTGTTATGTTCTGTACTGCACTCTACTGTTATGTTCTGTACTGCACTGTTATGTTCTGTACTCTACTGTTATGTTCTGTACTGCACTCTACTGTTATGTTCTGTACTGCACTGTTATGTTCTGTACTCTACTGTTATGTTCTGTACTGCACTCTACTGTTATGTTCTGTACTGCACTCTACTGTTATGTTCTGTACTGCACTCTACTGTTATGTTCTGTACTGCACTGTTATGTTCTGTACTCTACTGTTATGTTCTGTACTGCACTCCACTGTTATGTTCTGTACTGCACTCCACTGTTATGTTCTGTACTGCACTCCACTGTTATGTTCTGTACTGCACTCCACTGTTATGTTCTGTACTGCACTCCACTGTTATGTTCTGTACTGCACTCTACTGTTCTGTTCTGTACTGTTCTGTTCTGAACTCTACTGTTATGTTCTGTACTGCACTCCACTGTTATGTTCTGTACTGCACTCTACTGTTATGTTCTGTTCTGCACTCTACTGTTATGTTCTGTACTGCACTCTACTATTATGTTCTGTACTGCACTCTACTGTTATGTTCTGTACTGCACTCCACTGTTATGTTCTGTACTGCACTCCACTGTTATGTTCTGTACTGCACTCTACTGTTCTGTTCTGTACTGCACTCTACTGTTCTGTTCTGTACTGTACTGCACTCTACTGTTCTGCACTCTACTGTTCTGTTCTGTTCTGTACTGCACTCCACTGTTATGTTCTGTACTGCGCTCTACAGTTATGTACTGCACTCTACTGTTATGTTCTGTGCTGCACTCTACT
Source organism: Salvelinus fontinalis (assembly GCF_029448725.1). Lineage (NCBI taxonomy): Eukaryota > Metazoa > Chordata > Actinopteri > Salmoniformes > Salmonidae > Salvelinus > Salvelinus fontinalis. The sequence continues at coordinate 194,282 of NW_026600353.1, read as the reverse complement.
GTTCTGTTCTGTACTGTTCTGTTCTGAACTCTACTGTTATGTTCTGTACTGCACTCCACTGTTATGTTCTGTACTGCACTGTTATGTTATGTACTGCACTCTACTGTTATGTTCTGTGCTGCACTCTACTGTTCTGTTCTGTACTGTTCTGTTCTGAACTCTACTGTTATGTTCTGTACTGCACTCCACTGTTATGTTCTGTACTCCACTGTTATGTTCTGTACTGCACTCCACTGTTATGTTCTGTACTGCACTCTGCTGTTATGTTCTGTACTCCACTGTTATGTTCTGTACTCCACTGTTATGTTCTGTACTGCACTCCACTGTTATGTTCTGTACTGCACTCTACTGTTCTGTTCTGTACTGTTCTGTTCTGAACTCTACTGTTATGTTCTGTTCTCTACTGTTCTGTTCTCTACTCTACTGCTCTGTTCTGTTCTCTACTGTTCTGTTCTCTACTGTTCTATTCTCTACTGTTCTCTACTGTTCTGTTCTCTACTCTACTGTTCTGTTCTGTACTGAACTCTACTGTTATGTTCTGTTCTCTACTGTTCTGTTCTGTTCTCTACTGTTCTGTTCTCTACTGTTCTGTTCTCTACTCTACTGTTCTCTACTCTACTGTTCTGTTCTCTACTGTTCTGTTCTCTACTGTTCTGTTCTCTACTGTCCTGTTCTCTACTCTACTGTTCTGTTCTCTACTGTTCTGTTCTCTACTCTTCTGTTCTCTACTGTTCTCTACTCTACTGTTCTCTACTCTACTGTTCTCTACTCTACTGTTCTCTACTCTACTGTTCTGTTCTCTACTGTTCTGTTCTCTACTCTACTGTTCTGTTCTCTACTGTTCTGTTCTCTACTCTACTGTTCTGTTCTCTACTCTACTGTTCTGTTCTCTACTCTACTGTTCTGTTCTCTACTCTACTGTTCTGTACTGTCCTTTGATGTCCAACTTCAGATTTGGTCCGGACCAACCAAATTTGGTCTTGTTTGGGGGCAGAGCTCATTAAAATAATAGCCAGTGTATAGAACAATACCCGAATATGCAAAGTAGGATAGTGCATATTTCTACCTTTGTGTACCTATTCAGGATGCATCACCACGAAGAGAGAACCCACTTCACTTACTGTACTTCAATAACCAAAACAGATGTTTTTCAAAGTCAGTGTTTCATGTCATAGATGACACCTCATTCTTTCTGCAGACTTCGTTGATTCTTAATTCGGAGTGAATATTTAACAGAGTTTTTTGAATTTTCCCCAACATGAGGGAGATGGAACCAACATTCTGTAACCAAACTTTGCATCTGCACAATTCCTCCAGTAATATTATTATTTTTTTGTTGTCAAATGTTAAAAGTAGTGATTGTGCATAGAGTGGAAAGGTTTGTTCAGCTTTGAAATATTTTGTTTTGTTTTGTTTGGCATACATTTAAAGTAAGAAATCTGAGTCTCGCGATTTCATACCTTTAACAATTACCAATACAGAACAAATTATTGAAAGTGTAGAACTTCCGTAGAATGCCCATTTAAAGAGGCAATCTGCAGTTGCTACGTCCACTTTTTTGGACTTCTACATTAATTATATGTACCCATTTATTCTTGAAAATATAAGTTATTAATACCTCATGAGTTAGTTCAACTGTCATACCCCATCAGAACCTACTATATACAATCAAAACAAGGTTAAAACTAGCATTTTAGATGATCAGTCTTTGCATCCATAGTTCTGTCTATGAATTTGAGAGTGGTTACATTTCATCAGCCCCATCCCTCAGATTTTTACAGAAACAGGGACGGGGATCTCGCTTTGATATTGTTTCAACTGCAGATTTCCCCTTCAAAACCACTCATTTGGATCAACAACTGCAGATTTCCCCTTCAAAACCACACATTAGTTCAACAACTGCAGCGCTTGTGCCCATGTTTTTAAGACAGTACTCACTGGTGTTAATCAGATCTCCATTCTGCTCTTCTTCCTCCTCCAATGTGACAGTGATCTCCCCATCCTCTTCTTTCACTGTGACAGTCATCGCCTCTTCCTCCCCTTTCACTCCGAAAACGTCATCCTCTTCCTTCACAGTAACATCCTCCTCTTTCACTCTGAAAGCTTCTTCTTCTTTCAATGTAACAGCTTCATTTTTTTTAACTGTGACAGCCTCCTCTCCCTCCTCCTCTTTCACGAGAGCTTCTTTCTCTGTCCAGCAGACCTGCTCTTCTTTAGCAAGGGACAAGCTCATGGTCGAATATGTTAGCTAGCTAGTTAGCATTAGCGAATAGCCCACTAACGTTACTAGGCTAAGTTAATAAGTAATCTTACAGACAACGTAAATATGACATTTTATGAAGTATAGTAAATAAGCAGTTAGTGTGTTTAAAACACGGAGGTTAATATACACCAAAAATGGTCAATGAGCTCCAATGTGACGGTTTTATGTTGGCTAGCTAGCTGTGAAGATGGCTGAATCAGTAGCAGTGTTGTAGCTGTTGTTGAAGAAGCGTCCCGCACCGTCCATTAGATTATACGTCACGCAAGAGGCAGCAGCTGAAAGACTCAATTGCCATCTGCTGAGTCATGAGGGTAACGCAATTTAACAAAAATAATATTCTTGCAATTAATTAAAAACTAGGCAGGTTTTCATTTACCCAGGATAATTCGAAAAGCAATGTCGCAAAAAGAAAATCATTGCGACCTGTGTAACAGATCCGGCAGGAGAAATCTTCAAAAGATACCATTTTAGTCTCAGTTAAGCAGGGCTGGAATTGTCTTTTGTATAACTTTCTTTATTGCAACAAAAAAGTGATGGATGGAACATGTGCAGTTGGGGCTGTAACACAGGGTTATAAACTGTATGTTGCATCTAGTATAACATCCAGCTCAGAGTTACACCCAGCCTTCGGCTCAGAGTTACACCCAGCATCCGGCTCAGAGTTACATCCAGCATCCGGCTCAGAGTTACACCCAGCATCCGGCTCAGAGTTACATCCAGCATCCGGCTCAGAGTTACACCCAGCATCCGGCTCAGAGTTACACCCAGCCTCCGGCTCAGAGTTACACCCAGCCTTCGGCTCAGAGTTACACCCAGCATCCGGCTCAGAGTTACACCCAGCATCCGGCTCAGAGTTACACCCAGCATCCGGCTCAGAGTTACACCCAGCATCCGGCTCAGAGTTACACCCAGCATCCGGCTCAGAGTTACACCCAGCATCCGGCTCAGAGTTACACCCAGCCTTTGGCTCAGAGTTACACCCAGCATCCGGCTCAGAGTTACACCCAGCCTCCGGCTCAGAGTTACACCCAGCATCCGGCTCAGAGTTACACCCAGCCTTCGGCTCAGAGTTACACCCAGCATCCGGCTCAGAGTTACACCCAGCATCCGGCTCAGAGTTACACCCAGCATCCGGCTCAGAGTTACACCCAGCCTCCGGCTCAGAGTTACACCCAGCATCCGGCTCAGAGTTACACCCAGCATCCGGCTCAGAGTTACACCCAGCATCCGGCTCAGAGTTACATCCAGCATTCGGCTCAGAGTTACAGAGCCTTCAGAAAGATTTATACCCCTTGACTTATTCCACATTTTGTTGTGTTAAAGCCTGAATTCAACATGGATTAAATAAATACAAATTCTCATTGATCTAAACACAATACCCCATAATGACAAAGTGATGTGATATGTTTGCAAATTTATTGAAAATGCAATATAGAAATATCTCATTTACATAAGTATTCACACCACTGATTCAATGCATGCTGGAATCACCTTTGGCAGTGATTACAGCTGTGAGTCTTTCTGGATACGTCTCTAAGAGCTTTGCACAAATGGATTGTACAATATTTGCACATTATTTTACATTTACATTTAAGTCATTTAGCAGACGCTCTTACAAATTGGAAAGTTCATACATATTCATCCTGGTCCCCCCATGGGGAATGAACCCACAACCCTGGCGTTGCAAGCGCCATGCTCTACCAACTGAGCCACACGGGACCATTATTATTTCATAAAATTCTTCAAGCTGTCAAGTTGCTGGCTTTGTGTTTTAGGTTATATACCCTGGGTGGTGTATCCATACACCCAGTCACTACAAAGATACAGACGTCCTTCCTAATTCAGTTGCCAGAGAAACAGGAAACTGCTCAGGGATTTCACCATGAGGCCAATGGTGACTTTAAGACAGTTACAGAGTGTAATGGCAGTGAAAGGAGAAAACTGAGGATGGATCAACAACATTGAAGTTACTCCACAATACTAACCTGACAGAGTGAAAAGAAGGAAGAATACAAATATTAATCAAAAAGTTTGCAAAAAGGCACTAAAGTAAACTGCAAAAAATGTGGCAAAGAAATGTACTTTATGTCCTGAACACAAAGTGTTATGTTTGGGGAAATTAACACAACACATCCCCGAGTACCATTCTTCATATTGTCAAGCATGGTGGTGGCTGCATCATATTATGGGCATGCTTGTCATCGGCAATAAATATGGAGTTTTTTTCAAATTAAAATAAACATAAATACAAATATGTGTTCACTTTGTCATTATGATGTGTTGTGTGTAGATGGGTGAAACAAAAATCAATTGAATTCAGGCTGTAGCAAAACAAAATGTGGAACAAGTCAAGGGGTTTGAATACTGTCTGAAGGCACTGTAATAATAAGGATGCATTTGATCCAGCAACGTCTTGTTGTTGGTTCCCACTCTTTGTAGCTGTAACAATACAGTTCAGAACATCATACAGTATTCAAGTGTAGAACTTCAGTAGAATGCCCCTTTGACCTTTTAACCTTCGGACCCTTAAACCCTTTTCTAAACCGGCTGGTAAATCATGTGTTAACAGTGAATTTACAAGTGGATATGACAAAAAAATCTTAACTTGAACTTGATTGATCGACTCCCCCAGTCCTCCTGCAGCAATTTACATCATTTGTATATCCTTGATAAAAAAATGTATTTGGACTTTTATTTAACTAGTCAAGTCAGTTAAGAACAAATTCTTATTTACATTGACAGCCTTCTTTTGGGATTCTGCAGTTCAGTGTTGTGGCAGTAAATCAGTCACCAAATAGTTCAAATGTAAAAAAAAATATCATGCTCCATGGTGTCAAAGAATCACTATTCAGATTAAAAGTAATCTATCAAGTAAACCCTATAATTACAATAAAAAAACTGCACTTCATCTATTTTCTCAACCCGTAGTCTGAACATGTGGGAAACATGGTGGAAGAAGCTAGATGATTTGACATTTAAAGAGGCATTCCAAAGGATTGGAAACTACCTCGTCATTTTTTTAAACCACCTGTTTTGGCCTCAACGTGTCAATGTATGGCTCATAGACCGACATGCATTATAACCCACCTGCAGTCCCAGCCGAGAAAGGCACAGAATCCTTACATGTTTACCTGCCACCAGGTACCCCATCGTTCATGTAATTTACTGAGTGTGCGGACTGCTTGGCGACATGCGCTTACCATTAGTCAAATGAGACACTCGTGTTTGTTTGAGGCAGACGCTTAGTATTTTGAGAATTACTTTCACCAAACAACCCAGTCTCGTAACGTTGGCTGTTCATTAATGTGAAGACTGTTATACTATCAAATCAATTCTCTATGTGTAATTAAACGGAATAGAAATTACCTAGGAAGTCAGGGGCACCACGGGAAAATGTTGTTTATTAAAGAGTTACAATTTCCCGAATTGGACTCTTCAGATATTTTCATATCTTATCGATTAGTCACTTATTTATGTATTATTACCTCAGTCATATTCAAAATTTCGCAAAACCCTTGGATATCTGCACGAACCCTAGCATAAATTATGAATCAGCGATATTCAAATTGGCATAATTATTTATTTACTAACTAACCGCATCAGAATTACATAAACACACACAGGATAGGTTATACATTGGTCACATGATACACTGAAAAGTCCCTTGGGGACTAAACCGATATGACGGCTTGGTAGACAAAGGAAAGGGGTGGGGACAGATAAAGACTGGGGAAAACAAAGTGGACCCATGTACATACAGTTGATAACCACGCTCATGGAAATGCTAACCCTTTTTGCACATGAATAGCCACTCATTCGAAAATAAATTACAATTTACATATTTACGAGTGTATAGCTTTGTTGTCACTCTCTGTGATCGCCGGTCCGTCTGCTGGATAGTCGACAGAAAGTCTCTGGTTTGTCCACCAGAGATCAAAGTCTTTTGTAGTTGTAGCTTGTTATAATGGATACGTCAGGCGTACCAATGGTTGTTCGATAGTGAAATGTTCTCCAGAATGGATCTTTCAGAGTACCATTCATCGTTCGATCAGTCGCGTTTACCAGACTAAAGTACTCAAACAAACAAAACAGAGTTTTGTAGAGATTTTCTTCTTAACCATTTGTAACGTAGGGACGTCCTCTGGTCTGTAGTTAAATTGCCAACCATGTCACTACTGCTCCATGCTCTATGGTCTCAATGGTTGATTATTCAGGTCACAGCTAAAACCACTTCACACACCGGCAGCAACCCGGGGATGTTTTTGTTCGAATGTCAATTTTGTCCGAAGTGGGTTTTATACTGGAGTAGAGAAGGGGCATTCCATGACGCCAATGTAAATGTCTGTGCTCACGGTGGGGCGTGGCCACTGCCTGATCAAACGTTACTATGAAAAACAATTCTCATTTAGACCACTAAAATCAAATTATCTTTTCAAAAGTATTCTTATGCTTAATCATTTATTTTTTTACAACATTTTACAAGCAAAACCCATAGTTGAGAAGTGTATACAAACAAACATACAGTAATGTGGGTCTCCTGTCTTTCATGAGGTCACCAAATGAAACAAATTCGACATTCCTTGATTTCCCACCGACCATTCGAATCGTCATAAAACTGTGGAGAGAGAGAGAGCGAGAGGGGGGGTTATGATCCCCCCCCAAGGGCACGTCATGACACCATGACGTCATGACAGCATGATTTCCTTTGTTTGATCAAAATGATCCAGAAGAATAAGACCCAACGTTGCCATGATAACCCCGATAGCAGGGCATCACTGCCTGGTATGGCAATTGCTCGGCCTCCGACCGCAAGGCACTACATAGAGTAGTGCGTATGGCCCAGTATATCACTGGGGCGCAGCTTCCTGCCATCCAGGACCTCTATACCAGGCGGTGTCAGAGGAAGGCCCAAAAATTGTCAAAGACTCCAGGCACCCTGGGTCATAGACTGTTCTCTCTGCTAGCTAACTTAACTACCTAGCCAGCTTAACTAGCTAGCTTAACTACCTAGCCAGCTAGCTAGTTTAATTACCTAGCCAACTACCTAGCTAAACTGCCTGTGTTTATGTGAAATCTCTCTTTTCACACTGGAAGCAGATGTAAGGCAACTCCCCAGTGTGTGGTCCATGGTCTTTCAGGTTCCCTAACTAGGTAAATATCTTTCCACACTGGGAGCAGTGGAAAAGCTATTTTCCTGTGTGTGTCATCTCATGTGTTTTCAGTCTCCTTAACCTGGTAAAACCCTTTCCACAATGAGAGCATTGAAATTGATTTTCTCCTGTGTGTATTCTTGTGTGCTCTTTCAGATGTGATGACTGAATAAATCTCTTTCCACACTGGGAACATTGGAAAGGCCTCTCTACAGAGTGTGTTCTCTCATGTTTTTTCAGGTCCCCTGGTGAGAAGAATGTATTTTCACACTGGGAGCATTGATATGGTTTCTCTTCAGTGTGTGTTCTTTCATGCACTTTTAGATACCCTGATCGTCCAAAACCTTTCCCACAATGAGAGCATTGATAAGGCTTCTCCTCCCCTGTATGTATTCTCTCATGCTTTTTCAGGCCCCTTAACGTAACAAACCCCTTTCCACACTGGGAGCAGGTGTGAGGCTTTTCTTCTGTGTGTGTCCACTGATGTGTTTTTAAAGTCCATAACTGAGTAAAACTCTTGCCACACAGGGAGCAGTGGAAAGGCTTCTCTCCTTTGTGTATTCTCTTATGTTTGATCAGGCCCCCTAACTGAGTAAAACTCTTTCCACACAAGGAGCAGTTGAAAGGCTTCTCTCCTGTATGTGTCCTCTCATGAGTTTTCAGGTTCCCTATCCAGGTAAAATTCTTTCCACAATGGGAGCACTGGAATGGCTTTTCTCCAGAGTGTATTCTTTCATGTTCTTTCTGGCTCCCTAACTGGGCAAAACTCTTTCCACAATAGGAGCAGAGGAAGGGCTTTTCTCCTGTGTGCATTCTCTTATGCATTTTCAGGTGCCATGTTTGGGTAAAACTCTTTCCACAATCGGAGCAGTCGTGAGGCTTCTCTCCTGTGTGCCTTCTCTCATGCATGTTCAAGTGCCATAAACGGGTAAAACTCTTTCCACACTGAGAGCAGTGGAAAGGCTTTTCTCCTGTGTGTGTCCTTTCATGTCTTTTCAGGCTATATAACCTGGTAAAACTCTGTCCACAATTGGAGCAGTGGAAGGGCTTTTCTCCTGTGTGTGTCTTCTCATGTCTTTTCACGTGTAATAACCGGGTAAAACTCATTCCACACTGGGAGCAGTGGTGTCGTCTCGCTGATGTCTCTGGCTCTGGTTCCTCTGAGTCTGGTCTTTCTCCTGCCAAAGACAAACCCAGAGTGTTTATTTAAATAGAGACCTCAATTAAACCTCCATATAATACAACTGTCTTGCTATGAAGTTTAATCTAAATCATATCCCTCAATAACCTGGGGCCAGTAAAAAAAATAGGATTTAAAAAAAACTAAATTATGTCGAGTTCCAACTCGAATCTTGCCGTCATGGAATGTCATGTTTATAGGCTGAGCAGAGCTCTATAATAATAGATAATGTCATGTTTACAGGCTGAGCAGAGCTCTATAATAATAGATAATGTCATGGTTACAGGCTGAGCAGAGCTCTATAATAATAGATAATGTCATGGTTACAGGCTGAGCAGAGCTCTATAATAATAGATAATGTCATGGTTACAGGCTGAGCAGAGCTCTATAATAATAGATAATGTCATGTTTACAGGCTGAGCAGAGCTCTATAATAATAGATAATGTCATGGTTACAGGCTGAGCAGAGCTCTATAATAATAGATCATGTCATGGTTACAGGCTGAGCAGAGCTCTATAATAATAGATAATGTCATGGTTACAGACTGAGCAGAGCTCTATAATAATAGATAATGTCATGGTTACAGGCTGAGCAGAGCTCTATAATAATAGATAATGTCATGGTTACAGGCTGAGCAGAGCTCTATAATAATAGATAATGTCATGGTTACAGGCTGAGCAGAGCTCTATAATAATAGATAATGTCATGGTTACAGGCTGAGCAGAGCTCTATAATAATAGATAATGTCATGGTTACAGGCTGAGCAGAGCTCTATAATAATAGATAATGTCATGGTTACAGGCTGAGCAGAGCTCTATAATAATAGAGGACCACAGTATTTCAATCAATGTCATAGGCTGCATTTGATCCATTGATAATAATGTTTTGTTGGTGGCCCCACTCTTTGATGGTAAACATCTTACATTGTGGCTTTAAAGGGATATTGTGAGATTCTGGCAACTAGCGTTAGTGCAATGACTGGAAGTCATATCCTGGTTAGAATTGGCTACTGAAACTACCTCTAACTTCCTTCACATCATCCGCTGAGACATATAAATGGTATCCACGAGTTCATCTGACTCTGGGAAAGTAGATAAAAATGGATCCCTTTAACAATTCCTATACTGGACAAAAAATATGAATAGGAACACTTGTTTTTTATGAAGCTGAACATGACAGAATGCAACGTTTTTGTAAAATCATATATTTAATTTTTATACAAATTATACTTCTCAAAAGGCAACGAATTGGTGGTATGGCCCAGTAGGCAATGTAAACCAACCATAGCCCTCCATTGACTTGTATCATTAAACATCTTGCAAATCACCAGCAGAAGGTGAACTTTTGTAAGTTAATTAATTTGAATTTTCACATTCATTCTGTTGGTAAAGCTTACAAATGGAATCATACGTGTAAAAGTAGCAGAGATCCCACTCTGTAACATTGACATGCCCGTATAGTATATTATGTTCAACAATATATATTTTTTTAAATGTGCTATATCAAACCTGTTATATTTTCAGTGTGTATTTCTATTTTTCAATATTCATAAATAACACTACACATATTCTCGTAAAGCTTCATATTACCATTGCTTTTCTTTGTATCACCTACAGATGAAACATTATGGAGTCTTAAAGGAGGCCTAGGTAAGGCCAAAATCTCACAAATATTGTAACTTCAAGTAATTATTTCTCAATTATGCTTTAAGATACAAATGCCAAATATATGTCAACAATCCTTCCTCCAACGAACTCTTCTATGGAATAAATGTTGTGAAAAATACAGAGTAGACCAGGTCTCAAAAAAGCCACTCTGGAAATTCAATGTAATGTACTAGAAGAGTATATTCTTTAAAAAACAATATGTCTATTATTTAACAAAATCAAAAAGGGTACTTCTGAGCCTACTAATATGTTGAATAAATGAATGTGAAAAATTCATTGCATTTCTGAATCTAGACATACTACATATTTTAGGGCCCATTATAAGGAGAATAATGACACCAAGATGTTGTCTGTATCATGTCTGGTTTACAGATCCCAGGTCTGACAGTATAATGACACCAAGATGTTGTCTGTATCATGTCTGGTTTACAGATCCCAGGTCTGACAGTATAATGACACCAACATGTTGTCTGTATCATGTCTGGTTTACAGATCCCAGGTCTGACAGTATAATGACACCAACATGTTGTCTGTATCATGTCTGGTTTACAGATCCCAGGTCTGACAGTATAATGACACCAACATGTTGTCTGTATCATGTCTGGTTTACAGATCCCAGGTCTGACAGTATAATGACAACATGTTGCCTGTATCATGTCTGGTTTATAGATCCCAGGTCTGACAGTATAATGACACCAACATGTTGTCTGTATCATGTCTGGTTTACAGATCCCAGGTCTGACAGTATAATGACGCCAAGATGTTGTCTGTATCATGTCTGGTTTACAGATCCCAGGTCTGACAGTATAATGACACCAACATGTTGTCTGTATCATGTCTGGTTTACAGATCCCAGGTCTGACAGTATAATGACGCCAAGATGTTGTCTGTATCATGTCTGGTTTACAGATCCCAGGTCTGACAGTATAATGACGCCAAGATGTTGTCTGTATCATGTCTGGTTTATAGATCCCAGGTCTGACAGTATAATGACAAGATGTTGTCTGTATCATGTCTGGTTTATAGATCCCAGGTCTGACAGTATAATGACAAGATGTTGTCTGCATCATGTCTGGTTTACAGATCCCAGGTCTGACAGTATAATGACAAGATGTTGTCTGTATCATGTCTGGTTTACAGATCCCAGGTCTGACAGTTTAATGACACCAACATGATGTCTGTATCATGTCTGGTTTACAGATCCCAGGTCTGACAGTATAATGACAAGATGTTGTCTGTATCATGTCTGGTTTACAGATCCCAGGTCTGACAGTATAATGACAAGATGTTGTCTGTATCATGTCTGGTTTACAGATCCCAGGTCTGACAGTATAATGACACCAATATGTCTGTATCATGTCTGGTTTACAGATCCCAGGTCTGACAATATAATGACAAGATGTTGTCTGTATCATGTCTGGTTTACAGATCCCAGGTCTGACAGAATAATGACACCAACATGTTGTCTGTATCATGTCTGGTTTATAGATCCCAGGTCTGACAGTATAATGACACCAACATGTTGTCTGTATCATGTCTGGTTTACAGATCCCAGGTCTGACAGAATAATGACACCAACATGTTGTCTGTATCATGTCTGGTTTACAGATCCCAGGTCTGACAGTATAATGACAAGATGTTGTCTGTATCATGTCTGGTTTACAGATCCCAGGTCTGACAGAATAATGACACCAAGATGTTGTCTGTATCATGTCTGGTTTACAGATCCCAGGTCTGACAGTATAATGACACCAAGATGTCTGTATCATGTCTGGTTTACAGATCCCAGGTCTGACAGTATAATGACAAGATGTTGTCTGTATCATGTCTGGTTTACAGATCCCAGGTCTGACAGTATAATGACAAGATGATGTCTGTATCATGTCTGGTTTACAGATCCCAGGTCTGACAGTATAATGACAAGATGATGTCTGTATCATGTCTGGTTTACAGATCCCAGGTCTGACAATATAATGACAAGATGTTGTCTGTATCATGTCTGGTTTATAGATCCCAGGTCTGACAGTATAATGACACCAATATGTTGTCTGTATCATGTCTGGTTTATAGATCCCAGGTCTGACAGAATAATGACACCAACATGTTGTCTGTATCATGTCTGGTTTACAGATCCCAGGTCTGACAGAATAATGACACCAACATGTTGTCTGTATCATGTCTGGTTTACAGATCCCAGGTCTGACAGAATAATGACACCAAGATGTTGTCTGTATCATGTCTGGTTTACAGATCCCAGGTCTGACAGTATAATGACACCAAGATGTTGTCTGTATCATGTCTGGTTTACAGATCCCAGGTCTGACAGTAGAATGACACCAACATGTTGTCTGTATCATGTCTGGTTTACAGATCCCAGGTCTGACAGTATAATGACACCAAGATGTTGTCTGTATCATGTCTGGTTTACAGATCCCAGGTCTGACAGTATAATGACACCAACATGTTGTCTGTATCATGTCTGGTTTACAGATCCCAGGTCTGACAGTATAATGACACCAAGATGTTGACTGTATCATGTCTGGTTTACAGATCCCAGGTCTGACAGAATAATGACACCAACATGTTGTCTGTATCATGTCTGGTTTACAGATCCCAGGTCTGACAGTATAATGACACCAATATGTCTGTATCATGTCTGGTTTACAGATCCCAGGTCTGACAGTATAATGACACCAACATGTTGTCTGTATCATGTCTGGTTTACAGATCCCAGGTCTGACAGTATAATGACAACAAGATGTTGTCTGTATCATGTCTGGTTTATAGATCCCAGGTCTGACAGTATAATGACAACAAGATGTTGTCTGTATCATGTCTGGTTTACAGATCCCAGGTCTGACAGTATAATGACACCAAGATGTTGTCTGTATCATGTCTGGTTTACAGATCCCAGGTCTGACAGTATAATGACACCAAGATGTTGTCTGTATCATGTCTGGTTTACAGATCCCAGGTCTGACAGTATAATGACACCAAGATGTTGTCTGTATCATGTCTGGTTTACAGATCCCAGGTCTGACAGAATAATGACAAGATGTTGTCTGTATCATGTCTGGTTTACAGATCCCAGGTCTGACAGTATAATGACACCAATATGTCTGTATCATGTCTGGTTTACAGATCCCAGGTCTGACAGTATAATGACAAGATGTTGTCTGTATCATGTCTGGTTTACAGATCCCAGGTCTGACAGTATAATGACAAGATGATGTCTGTATCATGTCTGGTTTACAGATCCCAGGTCTGACAGTATAATGACAAGATGATGTCTGTATCATGTCTGGTTTACAGATCCCAGGTCTGACAGTATAATGACAAGATGTTGTCTGTATCATGTCTGGTTTATAGATCCCAGGTCTGACAGTATAATGACACCAATATGTTGTCTGTATCATGTCTGGTTTATAGATCCCAGGTCTGACAGAATAATGACACCAACATGTTGTCTGTATCATGTCTGGTTTACAGATCCCAGGTCTGACAGAATAATGACACCAACATGTTGTCTGTATCATGTCTGGTTTACAGATCCCAGGTCTGACAGTATAATGACAAGATGTTGTCTGTATCATGTCTGGTTTACAGATCCCAGGTCTGACAGTTTAATGACAACATGTTGACTGTATCATGTCTGGTTTACAGATCCCAGGTCTGACAGAATAATGACACCAACATGTTGTCTGTATCATGTCTGGTTTACAGATCCCAGGTCTGACAGTATAATGACACCAAGATGTTGTCTGTATCATGTCTGGTTTACAGATCCCAGGTCTGACAGTATAATGACACCAAGATGTTGTCTGTATCATGTCTGGTTTACAGATCCCAGGTCTGACAGTATAATGACACCAAGATGTTGTCTGTATCATGTCTGGTTTACAGATCCCAGGTCTGACAGTATAATGACACCAAGATGTTGTCTGTATCATGTCTGGTTTACAGATCCCAGGTCTGACAGTATAATGACACCAAGATGTTGTCTGTATCATGTCTGGTTTATAGATCCCAGGTCTGACAGTATAATGACACCAAGATGTTGTCTGTATCATGTCTGGTTTACAGATCCCAGGTCTGACAGTATAATGACAAGATGTTGTCTGTATCATGTCTGGTTTACAGATCCCAGGTCTGACAGTATAATGACAAGATGTTGACTGTATCATGTCTGGTTTACAGATCCCAGGTCTGACAGTATAATGACACCAACATGATGTCTGTATCATGTCTGGTTTACAGATCCCAGGTCTGACAGTATAATGACAAGATGTTGTCTGTATCATGTCTGGTTTACAGATCCCAGGTCTGACAGTATAATGACACCAAGATGTTGTCTGTATCATGTCTGGTTTATAGATCCCAGGTCTGACAGTATAATGACACCAAGATGTTGTCTGTATCATGTCTGGTTTACAGATCCCAGGTCTGACAGTATAATGACAAGATGTTGTCTGTATCATGTCTGGTTTACAGATCCCAGGTCTGACAGTATAATGACACCAAGATCTTGTCTGTATCATGTCTGGTTTATAGATCCCAGGTCTGACAGTTTAATGACAATATGTTGTCTGTATCATGTCTGGTTTACAGATCCCAGGTCTGACAGTATAATGACAAGATGTTGTCTGTATCATGTCTGGTTTACAGATCCCAGGTCTGACAGTATAATGACACCAATATGTTGTCTGTATCATGTCTGGTTTACAGATCCCAGGTCTGACAGTATAATGACACCAAGATGTTGTCTGTATCATGTCTGGTTTACAGATCCCAGGTCTGACAGTATAATGACACCAATATGTTGTCTGTATCATGTCTGGTTTACAGATCCCAGGTCTGACAGTTTAATGACACCAACATGTTGTCTGTATCATGTCTGGTTTACAGATCCCAGGTCTGACAGTATAATGACACCAAGATGTTGTCTGTATCATGTCTGGTTTACAGATCCCAGGTCTGACAGTATAATGACACCAAGATGTTGTCTGTATCATGTCTGGTTTATAGATCCCAGGTCTGACAGTATAATGACAACAAGATGTTGTCTGTATCATGTCTGGTTTACAGATCCCAGGTCTGACAGTATAATGACACCAAGATGTTGTCTGTATCATGTCTGGTTTACAGATCCCAGGTCTGACAGTATAATGACACCAAGATGTTGTCTGTATCATGTCTGGTTTACAGATCCCAGGTCTGACAGTATAATGACAAGATGTTGTCTGTATCATGTCTGGTTTACAGATCCCAGGTCTGACAGTATAATGACAAGATGTTGACTGTATCATGTCTGGTTTACAGATCCCAGGTCTGACAGTATAATGACACCAACATGATGTCTGTATCATGTCTGGTTTACAGATCCCAGGTCTGACAGTATAATGACACCAAGATGTTGTCTGTATCATGTCTGGTTTATAGATCCCAGGTCTGACAGTATAATGACACCAAGATGTTGTCTGTATCATGTCTGGTTTACAGATCCCAGGTCTGACAGTATAATGACAAGATGTTGTCTGTATCATGTCTGGTTTACAGATCCCAGGTCTGACAGTATAATGACACCAAGATCTTGTCTGTATCATGTCTGGTTTATAGATCCCAGGTCTGACAGTTTAATGACAATATGTTGTCTGTATCATGTCTGGTTTACAGATCCCAGGTCTGACAGTATAATGACAAGATGTTGTCTGTATCATGTCTGGTTTACAGATCCCAGGTCTGACAGTATAATGACACCAATATGTTGTCTGTATCATGTCTGGTTTATAGATCCCAGGTCGGACAGTATAATGACACCAAGATGTTGTCTGTATCATGTCTGGTTCACAGATCTACTAGTGTTTACCTCCACATTATAAGTTGTGTTCACCCCTGTGGTTTGCTCCACTAGTGTTTACCTCCATATTATAAGTTGTGTTCTCCCCTGTGGTTTGCTCCACTAGTGTTTACCTCCATATTATACGTTGGTGTTGGTTTTTAGTTTGGTTTGCCTTTTCTGGGACAAATTTAGTGGGCACTTATGGTGGGTGTCTATTAGGACCCTGATTCTTGTTGCTTTTTCAACTTCCAGCTGACACTCCCATGAGTGTCTTTGAGAACCCCTCCTAAAAGCCCACCTGTTTCCTACTGGTTGTCCAGGGCTGATTAGTTCCCCATTTCTGTTGAGTGGTGATATTTTTTTCCCTCTACTTCGAAGCAGATTGTAGTCTAATCCAGTGGGACACGGGACTTTAAAGATACTCAGTCCGGCTTTAAAGCGTACTCTTGAAAGTTGTAATAGTAAAATACACAAAGTGCAATATAGAAATTGGGTACTGCATCATCAGTTCCTCTTGTCATGTCAGTCATTACATACCTCAGAAAGCTATTTATAATTAGTCAGAAATGTCCAGATCAACTAGCACATGTCAGCTAACATATTTTTTATATCGTTTTTGTTTTTTGACCCATATATTATTGTAATTTTCTAATAATTTGAATGTACATTAGACATGGCAAAATGTATAGAATTGCAAGAAAATGTGCTTTAAAACTGCTACATTTTCTTTGCACCCCGATGACAACATGTGTAGTTTGAAACCTGCAAAATTCTCTACACCAAACAAGAGGGGTATGAACAGTTTGTGTCAAGAACAGTGCTCGTGCCCATAGAAAGACATGGTGTGTGTGCGCAGGGAGGGGGCGCGGGATGTCGCCCCCCCCCCCAGGGACAAAGTTTGGGAACCCCTGGTCTAATCCACACACACCGTTGTTCTTACTTGATGACATTGAATCTGAATTTCCCTCTTCTCCTTCTCTCACAGTTCCACTCAGCCCTGGAGTTTTCCTGCAGTTCACCAGCCGCACAGACACCCTCTTCAGACCCCACATTAAGGCACTACCGGGAGAGGCACAACATGGGGACTCAGGGAAAGGGGAGGGGGATGGGTCCTGAAAACCACAAAAATAAAGACAATCAATTTAGGATGGGAAAAACTCTCCTACCTGACAAGGAATTTAAAATTCTCAAAAGTCTTTCCCTTGAATCCTCTCATTCTCTGGACCTCCTGCTATAAATGCACTGGAGAAGAATCCTTGAATCCTCTCATTCTCTGGACCTCCTGCTATAAATGCACTGGAGGAGAAAGTCCAAGAGGAGGAACCTCTATTTACCAAGTACATTTACATACAGTGAGCTCCAACAGTATTGGGACAGTGACACATGATGTTGTTGTTTTGTCTTTGTAGTCCAGCACTTCGGATTTGAAATTATACAATGACTATGAGGTTAAAGTGCAGACTGTCATGTCTAATTTGAGGGTATTTTCATCCATATTGGGTGAATCGTTTAGAAATTACACAACTTTTTGTACAGTGTCCCCCTGATTTTAGGGGACCAAAAGTATTGGGACAAGTTCACTTTTATGTGTATTAAAGTAGTAAAAAGTGTTGTATTTTGTCCCATATCCCTAGCACACAATGATTACATCAAGCGTATGACTCTACAAACTTGTTGGATGCATTTTCTGTTTTGTTTTGGTAGTGTTTCAGATACTTTTGTGCCAAATATAATGGTAAATAGTGTATTGTATCATTTTGAAGTCACTTCTATTGTAAATAAGAATAGAATATGTTTCTAAACACTTCTACATTAATGAGGATGCCACCATGATTACGGATAATCCTGAATTAATGGTGAATAATGACGAGTGAGAAAGTTACACAGGCTAAAAAAATATCAACCGAAAAGGCACATAGTTAGTCTTCATGAATTTAGACGATACGCCTATATCCTATACTCACACCACCCTCCCTCTGCGCTGGCTTGTACTTCTCTGGAGCCGACTCCGCCTCCAGTCTGTTGCTAGGAAACCAATCGTTGTCCTTCATGTCCCGTTCTCCGTTGCAGTGAATGGCGTCGACATCTCCACCACCAAACTGTCTGGGACTCATGGCTGCCACACTAGATTCTTCCCTTATCTTTCTGATGTCCTCTTTCAACGTAGAGCTCTGGGAGGGCCAGAAAAGAGCATATTGCCTTGTTTTGGGCTCTGTAAAGGGAAGAGTTTGACTATCGGTAAAAAACAGAGGGTGCAGCTTGCTCTCGACCGTCATGATTTCAGACATATCACTCACTCATCATCCTAGGATCTTCCGTCGGAGAGCAATTGACGAGCGAACTCTGAATACAAACTACACTAAAATGGAGGGCACCAGAATGCCTCTTTAAAACCACATATTGGTTCAACAACTGCACAGTTTGTGCCCCTGTTTTTAAGACAGTACTCACTTGTGTTCATCGGATCTTCAGTCTCCTCCTCTTTCACTCCAAACGGTTGCTCCTCTTCTTTCACTGTGACAGCCTCTATCCCCTCTTCCTTTTTCACAACAAACGGTATTTTCTCTTCTTTCACATCCTCTTCTTCTTTCAACGTGATAGCCTCCATTTTATATTTTTTCATTCTGAATGTTTCTTCCTCTCCTTTCACTGTAATATCATCATCTTCCTCTTTTACGACAACATTCAGCCTAAGAGCTTCTTTCTCCATCCAGCAGACCTCTTTCATAGCAGGGGGGGAGTAACTTTGTGAGTTCATGGTCGGGGATGTTAGCTAGCTAGCATTATCGACTACCTTGGTGCTAGGCTCCGTAGCAAATTTAGCAAGCGAATTAAGTTTAAATCAACTAGTACATTCGTTAACAGAGCTGTGTTTAAAACACTGGGATTCGTGTAGTTACACAATTATTCAGAGCTTCAATGTTTCGAATTCATGTTGGCTAGCATGCTACGGAGGTGGTTGAATCAGTAGCTCTGTTGTTGTTGAAGAAACATCCGGTGCCGTCCACAGGATTATACGTCACGCAAGAAGCGCCACCTAAAATACTTACATCGCCATCTGTTGACTGGAGTGCGTAACACAGTTTAGAATAAATATTCACTGCATTATTTATTCTGGCAAACAATGTCTGAATGACATAACAAATAATTCCAAATAAGCAAATATGTTTTCTCTTTTGTTACAGCCAATACATTCCTCTAAGTCCTGGATATGAATATGTGCATACTGAATACATACTGAATATATACTAAATATATACTGAATACATATTGAATATATTCTGAATACATACTGAATATATACTGAATATATACTGAATAAATATATACGGAATAAAGTGTATCGTGAAATGCTTACTTACAAGCCCTTAACCAATAATGCAGTTCAAGAAGATTTAAGAAAATATTTACCAAATAAACTAAAGTAAAAAATTATAAAATAGTAACACAATAAAATAACAGTAACGAGGCTATATACAGGGGGTCAATGTGCGAGGGTACAGGTTAGTCGAGGTAATTTAGGTAGGGGTGAAGTGAGTATGTAGGTAGGGGTGAAGTGAGTATGCATAGATAATCAACAGTGAGTAGCAGCAGTGTACAAAACAAATGGAGGGGGTCAATGTAAATAGTCCGGTGGCCATTTGAGTAATTGTTCAGCATTCTTATGGCTTGGTGGTAGAAGCTGTTAAGGAGCCTTTTGGTCCGAGACTTGGCACTCCGGTACCACTTGCCATGTGGTGGCAGGAAGCTCAGCCTCAGTGATGTACTGGGCCATACGCACTACCCTCTGTATCTCATTTTTTATTTAACTAAGCAAGTCAGTTAAGAACAAATTCTTATTTACAATGACGGCCTACCGGGGAACAGTAGGTTAACGGCCTACCGGGGAACAGTGGGTTAACTGCCTTGTTCAGGGGCAGAACGGCAGATTTTTACCTTGTCAGCTCGGGGATTCGATCTAACAAGCTTTCGGTTACTGGCCCAACGCTCTAACCACTAGGCTACCTACCGCCTGCGATTGAGATTGTGTCATCTGTGGATCTGTTGGGGCGATATGCAAATTGGAGTGGGTTTAGGGTATCCAGGAGGATGCTGCTGATGTGAGCCATGACCAGCCTTTCAAAGCACTTCATGGTTACCGACGTGAGTGCTACGGGTGCTGAGTAGTTGCCATACCAGGCAGTTGCCATACCGCTCCACTACAGCCCCGTCAATGTTAATGCAGGCCTGTTTGGCCCACCTTTTCCTGTAGTCCACAATTAGCTCCTTTGTCTTGCTCACATTGAGGGAGAGGTTGGTGTCCATCATTGCCGGTGATCAGGCCTACCACTGTTGTTTCGTCAGCAAACTTAATGATGGTGTTGGAGTCGTATTTGGCCACTCAGTCGTGCATGAACAGGGAGTACAGGAGGGGACTAAGTACACACCGCTGAGGGGCCCCAGTGTTGAGGATCAGCGTGGCAGACGTGTTGTCGCCTACCCTTACCACCTGGGGGCAGCCCGTCAGGAAGTCCAGGATACAGTTTGCAGAGGGAGGTGTTTAGCCCCAGGGTCCTTAGCTTTGTGATGAGCTTCATGGGCACTATGGTGTTGAACACTGAGTTGTAGTCAATAAACAGCATTCTCAATAGGTGTTTCTTTAGTCCAGGTGGGAAAGGGCAGTGTGGAGTGCGATTGAGATTGCGTCATCTGTGGATCTGTTGGGGCGATATGCAAATTGGAGTGGGTTTAGGGTATCCAGGAGGATGCTGTTGATGTGAGCCATGACCAGCCTTTCAAAGCACTTCATGGTTACCGATGTGAGTGCTACGGGGCGGTAAAAATTTAGGCTGGTTACCTTCGCTTCCTTGGGCACAGAGACTATGAATATATACTGTTATAATAGGAATTGAATAGGAATTGTTTTCTCTCTGTTATTTGTTCACATCTAGATGTGAACATACTGGGTCCATACTTGTGAACATTAGACAAATGGTAATTCTCCATCTCAAAATCTGCATCAGCCAATTAAAATCCTCAACATAGTTACACATGATGTTGCTGTTCTGAAGCTGTTCCAGAAGCTGTTTTTGGTCATAAGTAATGATGGCGGAGACATTATGTACAAAACAAGTAAAGATCAGCGTAAAAACCCACAAAAAAGTAGCAGAATTAGTCAGGAGACCGTAAAATGGCCTCTATCCACTGCAGCATCATCTTTTCATAAAAACCTGAAAAGATGTCTGGAAAGATTTAGAATGGGCCCTCAATACAGAGGGTGGTGAGGACTGCCCAGTACATCATGCTCCCTGCCATCCAGGACCTCTATACCAGGTGGTGTCAGAGGAAGGCCCAGTACATCATGCTCCATGCCATCCAGGACCTCAATACCAGGTGGTGTCAGAGGAAGGCCCAGTACATCATGCTCCCTGCAATTCAGGACCTCTATACCAGGTGGTGTCAGAGGAAGGCCCAGTACATCATGCTCCCTGCCATCCAGGACATCTATACCAGGTGGTGTCAGAGGAAGGCCCAGTACATCATGCTCCCTGCCACCCAGGACCTCTATACCAGGTGGTGTCAGAGGAAGGCCCAGTACATCATGCTCCCTGCCACCCAGGACCTCTATACCAGGTGGTGTCAGAGGAAGGCCCGGGAAATTGTCAAAGACCCCACCGACCCAAGCCATAGACTGTTCACTCTGCTACCGCACGGCAAGCGGTTCTGCTACTCTGTTTATCATCTATCCTGCCTAGTCAATTTTACCCCTACCTACATATACATATTACCTCAATTACCTGGTACCCCTGCACATTGGTACTGGTACTAACTGTATATAGCCTCATTACTACCTGGTACCCATGCACATTGACTCAATACTGGTACTCCTTGTATATAGCCTCATTACTACCTGGTGCCCCTGCACGTTGACTCAGTACTGGTACTCCTTGTATATAGCCTCATTACTACCTGGTACCCCTGCACATTGACTCAGTAGTCCTTGTATATAGCCTCATTACTACCTGGTGCCCCTGCACGTTGACTCAGTACTGGTAGTCCTTGTATATAGCCTCATTAGTACCTATAGGCTCGTTACTGTTATTTTTTGTGTTACTATTTTCTATTTGCAAATGTTCTTACTTTTTAACTCTGCATTATTGGGAAAGGGCTCGTCAGTAACCATTTCATGGTAAAGGCCTGTTGTATTCGGTGCATGTGTCAAATACAATTTGATTTGATGTTTACATAGTTGGACGTGATCGAACACTTTTTCATGAAAGCATCCTGGGGCACAAGTTAAGGTCAGCGACATCATGAACTCGACCAAGTACCAGGATAATTTAGCCAAAAACCTGGTTGCCATCTGCCAGTAAGCTGAAACTTAGCCACAAGTATACTGAACAAAAATATAAACGCTTCACGCAACAATTTCAAAGATCTCACTGAGTTACAGTTCATATAAGGAAATCAGTCAATTTAAATAAATACATTAAGCCCTAGTCTATGGATTTCGCATGACTGGGAAACAGATAACTTTTAAAAAATGAGCCTCACAATGGGACTCAGGATCTCGTCACGGTATCTCTGTGGGTGCAGCAATGGCTGGGCCTGGGAGGGCATAGGCCCACCCACTTGGCAGCCAGGCCCACCCACTGGGGAGCCAGGCCCAGCCAATCAGAATGAGTTTTTACCCCACAAAAGGGCTTTATTACAGACAGAAATACTCCTCAGCACCCCCACACCCTCAGACGATCCCACAGGTGAAGAAGCCGGATGTGGAGTACCTGGGCTGGCGTGGTTACACGTGGTCTGCAGTTGTGAGGCCGGTTGGACGTACTGCCGAATGCTGTAAAACAACGTTGGAGGCAGCTTATGGTAGAGAAATTAACATTCAATTCTGGCAACAACTCTGGTTGGCATTCCTGCAGTCAGTGTGCCATTTTCACGCTACCTGTGTTGTGTGACAAAACTGCAGATTTTAAAGTGGCCTTTTATTGTACCCGGCACTTGTTGCACCTGTGTAATGATCATGCTGTTAAATAATCAGCTTCTTGAAATGCCACACCTGTCAGGTGGATGGATTATCTTGGCAAAGGAGAAATGCTCACTAACAAGGATATAAACAAATTTGTGCACACAATTTGAGAGAAATAAGCTTTTTGTGCATATGGAACATTTCTGGGATTTTTTATTTCAGCTCATGAAACATGGGACCAACACTTTACATGTTGCATATTATAATTTGGTTCGGTGTAGATCTTCCAGCAAGGCAATTACCCCAAACACACATCACAATGCACAATTAAATGATTAATTGTCTACAAAAATCGACATTTTGCAATGGCAATCTCAGTCTCTGGACTTGAACCCCATTGAAAACCTGTGGTTTGAATTGAAGAAGCCAGTCCGTAAGCTCAGACTGAAGCATATCAAGGATCTGGAAAGATTCTGTATGGAGGAATGGTCTAAGATCCCTCCCAGTGTGTTCTAGAACTCATCAAACATCTGGTAGGATTCTGTATGGAATATTTGCTTTGCAATTCACTACCCAGCAGAGGGATCCTAGAGGAACTGCTGAATTTATCCTGAAATCATGTTAATCACGACAGTTTAACACAGGTGGAGGCCAATTAACATGGTGTGTGATTTTGAAGGTGATCGATTACACCTGAGCTAATTTAGGATCGCTATTACAAGGTGGACACTTATCCGACCAAGTTACTTCAACTTAAATGTTTTTATTGATTTTAAATAAAAATCTAAAATATTGTTTTCAATTGGAAGTTGCGTGGTAGTAAATGTAGATCAATGGAGAAAAAATGTATATTTGAATGCATTTTAATTACAAATCAAAACAAATCAAATTTTATTTGTCACATGCGCCGAATACAACAGTAAAATGCAGTGAAATACAGTGAAATACTTACTTACGAGCCCCTAACCGACAGTGCAGTTTTAAAAAATACAGCTAAGAATAAGAGATAAAAGTAACAAGTAATTAAAGAGTAGTAACAAGTAATTAAAGAGTAACAAATAATTAAAGGGGAGTAACAAGTAATTCAAGAGAATTCCAGGCTATAAGGCAACAAAAGGTGAATAATTGGAAAGGCTTTGCAGACTCTCTATAGGTACTATACGTATAATACAATGGACTCTGTGTTTTCTGTTGGACTCACAGGGCTACGTTTATTCTATATGCTATTTTCTCCATTGTTTATATTTGAGTTGGTGGCTCACTCTGATATTTGTGTCTTACAGAGTGTGACTTTGAGGGAATACTATCTTCACATCTTACAGTGTGTGACTTTAAGGGAATACTGTGTTCACATCTAACAGAGTGTGACTTAAAGGGAATACTATGTTCAGGGATTTTGGATTTAAAGGGGCAATCTGCAGTTGCAACATCCATTATTGGACTGATACATTAATGATATGTACCCATTGATTCTTCAAGAATATAACTGAATTGTAAAGGTGGCATCCTATGGACTTATACATTAATATGTATCTATTGATTCTTGACTAATATAACTGACTTGTAAGGCTGTTATAGAAGCAAAGCGGGGGCAACGCCATCTGCCCCTTTAAAGCCACACTCTGTTAGATACAAATGTCAGTGAGCCACCAAAGCAAATATCAACAATGGAGAAAATAGCATATAGCACTTGATTATGTGTAGTGCTGGAGGAATGACACACACAGATATAAACACACACAAAAAGAAAACACAACCAGAGTTTGAAAATTATAATTTAATCACAGAGCATCTACATTCAATCATACAAACTCTACTTTCAAGCTGACATACTCCATATTCAGTTAATGTGTTTAAATAAAAAACGTAAAAATGTATTTTGGAATGCGCTTTACACAATTTGATTTCATGTGGCTTTAACAAAAGCACAATTTCTCAGTCAAAAATATGAGACAAGTGTGGGAGCAGTATGTGTGTTCTCTCATGAACTTTAAGTCCATTTGATGTGTTATATTCCTTTCCACACTGGGAACAGTGGTACGGCTTCTCCCCTGTGTGTGTTACCTCATGGTCTTTCAGGTGCCCTAACTGGGTAAATATCTTCCCACACTGGGAGCATTCATAACGTTTCTCTCCGCTGTGGATTCTTTCATGCTTTTTCAGTTGCTGAAACAAGGTAAATTTCATTCCACAGTGGGAGCAGTGAAATGTCTTCTCCCGTGTATGTCTTTTCTCATGCCTTTTCAAGTACTGTAAATTCCTAAAACTCTTTTCACAATGTGAACAGCAGAACATCTTTTCTACGGAATGTGTTTGCTCATGGTTTTTCAGGGACCCTGATGTGGAAAAACTCTTTCCACACTGGGAGCAGGGGTAAGGCTTCTCTCCTGTGTGTGTCCTCTCATGTGATTTCAGGTCCCATAACCGGGGGAAACTCTTTTCACACTGGGAGCATTGGTGGGGCTTCTCTCCTGTATGTTTTCTTACATGATCTTTCAGGGTCCCTAAAGAGGTAAATCTATTTCCACATTGAGTGCAGTGGTAAGGCTTCTCTCCTGTGTGTATTCTTTCATGTGATTTCAGGCTTCCTAACCTAGAAAAACTCTTTCCACACTGGGAGCAGTGGTGTCGTCTTGCTGGTTTGGACATCTCAGGGTCTTGTTCCCCTGAAGGACTCTTCCCGCTGTCAGAATGAAAGTCTAGTCTCTCTCCTGCCAAAGACAGACAGTATTTAGTAAACAGGGAGACCTGGGCCCATATTCACAGAGCGTCTCATAGTGGGAATGCTGATCTGTCCATACGATCTCATTCATTGTTATATAAAAGTCAATACTGATGCTAGTTCAGCACGCTTTATGGATACGAGCCCTGAATAAAACATCCACATTATCAAACTGTCTTCTCTGAGGTTTAATCCATACTAAATCCCTCAATAACCTGAGGCCATTTGAAAAAATACATTTGATCCAGAATAATCAAATGAGCAATATATGATCCTGTATGGTCTTAATTCTGTCCACTGAAAAGGCAAGATTTCAACCAAATGTCATGAAATCAGACACGAGTTGGTTGCAATTAAAGGATATATGATGCGGTATCATAGAGAGTTCAATCAGATCAGTCTGTCTTACCTTGTAGCTAAAATATGAAGGACCTAATAACACCATAGATATTTTAAATCAGATCAGTCTGTCTTACCTCGTAGCTAAAATATGAAGGACCTAATAACACCATAGATATTTTAAATCAGATCAGTCTGTCTTACCTCGTAGCTAAAATATGAAGGACCTAATAACACCATAGATATTTTAAATCAGATCAGTCTGTCTTACCTCGTAGCTAAAATATGAAGGACCTAATAACACCATAGATATTTTAAATCAGATCAGTCTGTCTTACCTCGTAGCTAAAATATGAAGGACCTAATAACACCATAGATATTTTAAATCAGATCAGTCTGTCTTACCTCGTAGCTAAAATATGAAGGACCTAATAACACCATAGATATTTTAAAAACAAACGACGCAGAATTTCAAACCTGTTTGCAAGATTTCAAATAAGATCAAAATCAAATCTTTTGTCTTGATCAATGACCAAGATATGTCTGTCTCATGGTAGGGTGGGGTATGCCTGGCAGAAAGGGTCAACTTTGATCTGATTCTAGACATATCACTCTCATCATCCTATGACCTTCATTGAAGAGGTATTGATGAGCGAACTCCAAATATCAAACCAATAACATAATGCAGGGGGTCTCCAGCAGGTCATAGCTCGACAAACAATAACGAAAGTAAATGCAGTTTTTCATGTGTTCCACCGCAAACAGTCATAAACAAATCTCACAAGTACTTACAAAGCATTGCATGGGTTTGCTCCTACCTATCTTTCCGATTTGGTCCTGCCGTACATACCTACAGTCACAAGATGAAGGCCTCCTTGCTGTCCCTAGAATTTCTAAGCAAACAGCTGGAGGCAGTGCTTTCTCCTATAGACTAAAATTTTTATTGAATGGTCTGCCTATCCATGTGAGAGACACAGACTCGGTCTTTAAGTCTCTATTGAAGACTCATCTCTTCAGTAGGTCCTATGATTGAGTGTAGTCTGGCCCAGGAGTGTGAAGGTGAACGGAAAGGCACTGGAGCAACGAACCGCCCTTGCTGCCTCTGCCTGGCCGGTTCCCCTCTCTCCACTGGGATTCTCTGCCTCTAACCCTACTACAGGGGCTGAGTCACTGGCTTACTGGTGCTCTTCCATGCCATTCCTAGGAGGGGTGCGTAACTTGAGTGGGTTGAGTCACTGACGTGATCTTCCTGTCCGGGTTGGCGCCCACCCTTGGGTTGTGCCGTGACGGAGATCTTTGTGGGTTATACTCAGCCTTGTCTCAGGATGGTAAGTTGGTGGTTGAA
This sequence comes from Salvelinus fontinalis, assembly GCF_029448725.1. Lineage (NCBI taxonomy): Eukaryota > Metazoa > Chordata > Actinopteri > Salmoniformes > Salmonidae > Salvelinus > Salvelinus fontinalis. The sequence goes on along the minus strand of NW_026600353.1, from coordinate 166,821 downwards.
GATATCCCTCTAGTGGTGTGGGGGCTGTGCTTCGGCAAAGTGGGTGGGGTTATATCCTGCCTGTTTGGCCCTGTCTGGGGGTATCGTCAGACGGGGCCACAGTGTCTCCTGACCCCTCCTGTCTCAGCCTCCAGTATTTATGCTGCACTAGTTTATGTGTCAGGGACTAGGGTCAGTCTGTTAAATCTGGAGTATTTCTCCTGTCTTATCCAATGTCAAATTCACACAGGACATCCAATGTCCTGTGTGAATTTAAGTATGCTCTCTCTAATTCTCTCTCTCGGAGGACCTGAGCCCTAGGACCATGCCTCAGGACTACCTGGCCTGATGACTCCTTGCTGTCCCCAGTCCACCTGGTCATGCTGCTGCTCCAGTTTCAACTGTTCTGCCTGCGGCTATGGAACCCTGACCTGTTCACCTGACGTGCTACCTGTCCCAGACCTGCTGTTTTCAACTCTCTAGAGACAGCAGGAGCGGTAGAGATCCTCTGAATGATCGGCTATGAAAAGCCAACTGACTCCTGAGGTGCTGATCTGTTGCACCCTCGACAACCAATGTGATTATTATTATTTGACCCTGCTGGTCATCTATGAACATTTGAACATCTTGGCCATGTTCTCTTATAATCTCCACCCGACACAGCCAGAAGAGGACTGGCCACCCCTCATAGCCTGGTTCCTCTCTAGGTTTCTTCCTAGGTTTAGGCCTTTCTAGGGATTTTTTCCTAGCCACCGTGCTTCTACACCTACATTGCTTACTGTTTGGGGTTTTAGGCTGGGTTTCTGTACAGCACTTTGTGACATCATCTGATGTAAGAAGGGCTTTAAAAATAAATTTGATTGATTGATTGGTTGGTGACCCAACTGAGGTTTGTGACTACTATGATTTCTTGAAGTAGCAGAAACAGCAAGCTCCCAGCTACTATCTAAACAACACAACATTGACATTATCCCCACCCCTGATTAGACACTATTGGCTTAAAAAGCCAAACCTTAGACAATATCTGCCAATTCATTTCCAGAAATATTGTCCTTCTGTCTGTGTGGTGCGTGTGTTTGTTTATCACTTTGTCTGAAGCCAGTTGATGTCATAACGGTCTTGTGGGTTGATGGAAATACTTTCCCCAAAATCTTCTAAATTAAATGTTAACTGCAAAGTAGGCTTACCTGGCAGAAGTATATCCCGAGGAAGTGTAACTTGCCTACCTGGTTAAAAAAAGGTGGGGAGATTTGTTTTATTTTTTATCTATTATTTGTTATTTGCATAACTTTGTCATGAAATGAGCAGCAGCAGTACAGAACCATCACTAGACCGGCTCATTAGATGGAACATTCCTCACTCGCTCGACAGGCAATTAAAGGGCCAGATGAACAATTAAAAGGGATGTCAGTTTTTTCCAGACTTAAAAAAAGTATTATAATGTGATTTAACCATTGACATATTCTCAGAAAATCCAGTTTCGTTGTTTCTCTATAAAACAATTTTGAATGAAAAAACGAAATCTAAAACCAGAAAAGTAAAACAGAAAACATAATTTGGGAAAGTAATAAACAAAATCACAGATTTTATAGGGGCCCCCCCCTCAGGGTTGTTTATTAACCATTATTTCACCAGGTATATTGACAGAAAACATAGTGCACTACAATCTCTTGTACACTAAGGACCTGGGGGAAGAGTTGGCAACATAGTGTACAAGAAAAAGTAGTGTACTATGTTGTCAACTCTTCCCCAGGTCCTTAGTGTACAAGAGAAAGTAGTGTACTAAAGACACGGAAGAGTTGCAGTTTCCCCAGTGTTTTTGAGCACGCACCGCTCCTGGACAGGAGAATGGAAGTTCCCCCAGTGATTTTACCCACACACCGCTCCTGGACAGGAGAATGGAAGTTCCCCCAGTGATTTTACCCACACACCGCTCCTGGACAGGAGAATGGAAGTTCCCCCAGTGATTATACCCACACACCACTCCTGGACAGGAGAATGGAAGTTCCCCCAGTGATTTTACCCACACACCGCTCCTGGACAGGAGAATGGAAGTTCCCCCAGTGATTTTACCCACACACCACTCCTGGACAGGAGAATGGAAGTTCCCCCAGTGATTTTACCCACACACCACTCCTGGACAGGAGAATGGAAGTTCCCCCAGTGATTTTACCCACGCACCGCTCCTGGACAGGAGAATGGAAGTTTCCCCAGTGGTTTTACCCACACACCGCTCCTGGACAGGAGAATGGAAGTTCCCCCAGTGATTTTACCCACGCACTGCTCCTGGACAGGAGAATGGAAGTTTCCCCAGTGATTTTACCCACGCACCGCTCCTGGACAGGAGAATGGAAGTTCCCCCAGTGATTTTACCCACGCACTGCTCCTGGACAGGAGAATGGAAGTTTCCCCAGTGATTTTACCCACACACCGCTCCTGGACAGGAGAATGGAAGTTTCCCCAGTGATTTTACCCACACACCGCTCCTGGACAGGAGAATGGAAGTTCCCCCAGTGATTTTACCCACGCACTGCTCCTGGACAGGAGAATGGAAGTTTCCCCAGTGATTTTACCCACGCACCGCTCCTGGACAGGAGAATGGAAGTTCCCCCAGTGATTTTACCCACGCACTGCTCCTGGACAGGAGAATGGAAGTTTCCCCAGTGATTTTACCCACACACCGCTCCTGGACAGGAGAATGGAAGTTTCCCCAGTGATTTTACCCACACACCGCTCCTGGACAGGAGAAGGGCAGCTTCCCCAGTGGTTTTACCCACGTGAGAAGAATGTGCCTAATTGAAAGCTAGAAAAAAATTAAGACTGTACTCACTGGTGTTCATCAGATCTCCAGTCTCGTCTTCCTCCTCCTCCTCCAATGTGACAGTAATCTCCCCATCTTCCTTCATTTCAAAAAGTTGCTCTTCTTCTTTCACTGTGACAGTCACCACCTCCTCCTCTTTCACTACAAACACGGCACCCTCCTCTTTCTGTTCATCCCCCTCCTCTTTCACTCTGAAAGCTTCTTCCTCTTCTTTCACTGTAACATCCTCTTCATCTTTCAATGTTGAAGCGTCCTCTTCCTTCATTGTAACATCCTGTTCTTCTTTCACTGTGATAGCTTCCTCCACGTCCTCTTCTTTTACAGTAAATTCTTCTTCTTTCACGTAAATGTTCAGCCCTGGAGTTTCTTTCTCCGTCGAACAGACCTCATTTTCTTTAGCAGGGGGAGAGTAGCTTAGTGTGCTCATGGTCGGGAACGTGAGCTAGCTAGCTATTTAGCATTAGCGACTAGCCTAGTGCTGGGCTAACTTAACAAGCCAGATAGCTGACAACGTAAATATGATCTTAAATGGATTAACTAGTACGTACATATACAGTGTGTTTAAAACACTGTGATTAATATACACAAAATTAGTCCAAAGAGCTTCAATGTGTCATGTTTGCTAGCGAGTTACCGAGATGTTCGTTGAAGAAACCTCCCGTCCCGTCCACTAGATTTTACGTCACTCAAGAAACATCACCTGAAAGACTCCCATCGCCATCTGCTGTCTGGAGTTGGAAACGCAGTTTAACAAACAAAAATAATTCTGGCAAACAACGTCAAAACAAATAATTGTAAAAATAACCAGACGTGTTTTCTCTTAGTTCTTACAGTTAATAATTTGCTCTAGGCAGACGTAGAATCTGAATCGTATGGTTGCTAGTGGAGCGCGGGTCAGCTTATTGTTCACCCGCAATTGATAATAACTAATCCGAAACCGCCCGACTCCATGGGAAAAAGTGTTAAATCTGAGGCACCTACACGACTCTGACCCGCTAATATTAGGAAATACGCCGTAGACTACAGTCAGATTTTTTTTAAATTGACAGGGAGCGCATGAATTTTTTGTTGTTCCCTGATCGAGATGTTTCTGCTTATAATTCTCGACATTTCGGACTCTATTTGTTAGGCTAGTCAACTTGTCTATAATTAGATACATCAATTAAAATACAATCACATACACATATTTAGCAGATGTTATTGCGGGTGTAGCGAAATGCTTGTGTACATAGCTCCAACAGTATATTTGTATCTAACAATTCACACATCTAAAAGTAAAATAATAGAATTAAGAAATATATAAATATTAGGAAGAGCAATGTCAGAGTGGCATTGACTAAATACAGTAGAATAGAATATGGGACATACATATGAGATGAGTAAAGCAGCATGTAAACATTATTAGAAGTGACTCGTGCTCCATTATTGAAGTGGCCAGTGATTCCATGTCTATGTATATAGGGAAGCAGCTTCTAAGGGTTTGAGTAGCCAGGTGGTAGCTGGCAAGTGATGGCTGTTTAACAGTCTGATGGCCTTGAGATAGAAGCTGTTTTTCAGTCTCTCAGTCCAGCTTTGATGCACCTGTACTGACCTCTCCTTCTGGATGATAGCGGGGTGAACAGGCTTTGATGCACCTGTACTGACCTCGCCTTCTGGATGATAGCGAGGTGAACAGGCTTTGATGCACCTGTACTGACCTCTCCTTCTGGATGATAGCGGGGTGAATAGGCCGTGGCTCGGGTGATGGATGTCCTTGATGATATTTTAGTCCTTCCTGTGACATCGGGTGCTGTAGGTGTCCTGGAGGGCAGGCAGTGTGCCCCTGGTGACGCATTGGGTAGACTGCACCACCCTCTGGAGAGCCCTGGGGTTGCGGGAGGTGCAGTTGCCGTACCAGGTGGTGATGCAGCCTGACAGGATGCTCTCAATTGTGTATCTGTAATAGTTTCTGAGGGTCCTTGTGGCCAAGACACATTATTTCAGCCTCCTGAGGTTGAAGAGGTGCTGTTGTGCCTTCTTCACCACACTGTCTGTGTGGGTCGACCATTTCAGATTGTCAGTGATGTGTACGCAGAGGAACTTGAAGCTTTCCACCTTCTCCACTGCAGTCCCGTCGATGTGGATAGGGGCATGCTCCCTCTGCTGTTTCCTGAAGTCCACGATCAGCTCCTTCGTTTTGTTGACGTTGAGGGAGAGGTTATTTTCCTTGCACCACTCCACCAGGGCCCTCACCTCCTCCCTGTAGGCTGCCTCATCATTGTTGGTAATCAGGCCTACTACTGTTGTGTCGCCTGCAAACTTGATGATTGAGTTGGAGGCGTGCATAGCCACGCAGTCATGGGTGAACAGGAAGTACAGTAGGGGGCTGAGCACACACCCTTGTGAGTCCGCTGTGTTGAGGATCAGCAAAGTGGAGGGGTTGTTTCCTACCTTCACAACCTGGGGGGCGGCCTGTCAGGAAGTCCAGAACCTAGTTGCACAGGGCGGGGTTCAGACCCAGGGCCCGAGCTTAATAATGAGCTTGGAGGGCACTATGGTGTTGAATGCTGAGCTATAGTCAATGAACAGCATTCTTACATAGGTATTCCTCTTGTCCAGATGGGACAGGGCAGTGTGCAGTCCCATGGCGATTGCATCATCTGTGGATCTATTGGGTCTGTAAGCAAATTGAAGTGGGTCTAAGGTGTCAGGTCAGGTAGAGGTCGTATGATCCTTAACTAGCCTCCCAAAGCACTTCATGATGACATGATTGCTTTCTTGGGTACAGCAACAATGGTGGACATCTTGAAGCAAGTGGAAACAGCAGACTGGGATAGAGAGAGATTGAATATGTCCGTAAACACTCCAGCCAGCTGGTCTGCGTATGCTTTGAGGACGCGACTAGGGGGTGCCGTCTGGACCGGCAGCCTTGCGAGGGTTAACACGCTTAAATGTCTTACTCACGTCGGCCACGGAGGACGAGAGCCCGTCAGTGGCACAGTGTTATCCTCAAAGCGGCTTCTATTCTGTCATTATATGTTGCCTTAGAAGACTAAATGAACCCGTGCTCACTAGAATAATGTCATACATCGATAGAGTGAATGCTGAAAATCTAGTTGTAATCAGTAAAGTTCTCTCTGTCATCTCTGCTTCTTTCACGGATCAAAGACGTTTAGGGACTTGGGAGAAAATGCAACAAAACATTTAATTTAAAATTGGGAAAGACTTTCTGTGCAACATTTCCAAATGTCATCAGTTTGACGCGTTGTAAGGAAATTGAAAGTTGTGAAAACGACCCAAAATGTTTCTGATAAGATTGAAGTGTGGCTAGGATGGATATTTTATGTGCTTGAAATACTGATCAGCTTTGATCATGTTGATAAAAGACAGCACCTCTACCGCTGGTATCTAACTGCTCATTCGCATTCTCTCAAGATGCTGAAAGAAATACATCATATTTCTCCACTCTTGTTCCCGATTAAGAATTTTGCCTACATTTGGTGTATCATTTTCCTGCACGACATGCTAATTCTGCAGGAGGTAATATTAAGGCTGTGTGAGAGGTTATAGGCCTACAGTCTATAATTTAACACATCTGAACAGAAGGCTACAGTTCCCTTGATGTGCCGTAGCCCTATTTGAAGCCCCCATCTTGTGACTGTCGAATTTGTGTATTACCTCACAATCACCACACTGCTTTCATCCTCTTTTATCACTTCACCCAGCCTGGTCTCATAGACTAAACGTTACATAATTAATGTAAATCTGAGACTATCAAATTTGGTCTTAAAACACAAATGTCTAGAAACCCAAAGGTTGCGAGTTCGAATATCATCATGGACCACTTTAGAATTTTAGCTAAATAGCAACTTTTCAACTGCTTACTACTTTTTGTAGATACTTTGGAATGACTTAGCATGTTAGCTAACCCTTCCCCTCAACCTAACCTTCACCTTACTCCTAAACGTATTAATACAAATGCCATATGGCTTCAGTTTATCGTATGAGTTATTGTGCCACAAAAAAAAAAAAAAAACGGACCTGGGTCCCTATAAATGTGGCCGATGTGAAATGGCTAGCTAGTTAGCGGTGGTGCGCGCTAATAGTGCTTCAATCGGTGATGTCACTCGCTCTGAGACCTAGAAGTGGTTGTTCCCCTTGCCCTGCAAGGGCCGTGGCTTTTGTGGCACGATGGGTAACGATGCTTCGTAAGTGACTGTGGTAGATGTGTGCAGAGGGTCCCTGGTTCGAGCCAAGGTTGGGGCGAGGAGAGGGACGGAAGCTATACTGTTACATAAAGACGTTTTTGAAGGTGATTCCTGTTGCATTAAACGTGTGACTGTATTTTGGGTCACCGCATATCCCACTTTGATGCATTAGATTGTATCCATTAAGCTTCACATGTTGGCCCAGTTGATCAACAGGGAATAGCGTTATGTCCAGGAGGTCCAATAAATTCTCTGCAAGGTATGTCTGAGATTCCCATAGATTGGAAAGCTGTAGCTCACCAATGTAATGTTTGG